>NW_026726831.1:0-53782 GCF_029784015.1 Lycium ferocissimum
AAAAGCACTTTCCCAAGGGGCCTTTTTTGGGGGAAAAACAGCGAAAAAAGGAAAAATCTAGGAAGCTCTTAAAAGTACATGTGTTGGAATAAACAAAATCAGCACAAAGCTTAGATTTCTTAAGATGAAGGATGGTGAGACCCCTCAAGATCCAACAAGAAGAAATAGTCTTGATGATGAGAGAAGAAGTGAGTCAAGTGATGATGACTTAGAAATCGTATTTCTCACTGAAAAATTTCAAAGAATCATTCAAAAAAATATTGAATCTTTGAAGTGTAAAGATCTCAAGGATAACTCCAAGGAGACGCCTACGAGTAAAGTTAGACATCCGTCAAAAAAAGGTTACGAGAGAAAGGCAAATCGAGTAAATTGATGAGGAGGCCCTAACTTTGGAGAGATTCAATGAGGGAATCGAAGATAAAGTTGACTCAAGTAATACACCTAAGGGGGGAGTCAATCATGAAACCTTAACTGTTACACCTAGTAGTTTCTGTACGTTGAGATTCGTTCGGTATTAGCTATTCAATTGCAGACATCGGAGTTATTATTGAGAAGATGCAAGATCATAGGTGATCCTTTTACAATTATAAGAGTTTGAGTTCATGTAACAGGTTATAGAAGGATTGGAAAACAAGTGAACTAAGGCGATTAAGCTTCCGAGGCTTTGAAGGAAAGTTGGGCAAGGTTTGGCACGAAAATTTTGGTCTAAATGGGGGAAAGAATAGCCTTTAGTATATTAAGAGTTTTGAAGTGGAACAAAAGTCTAAAGTGAAGTTCGGAAAGTCTAGTTTCCAAAGCAACAAGCCGCTCCTCAATAGGACATCAGGGTAAGGAGATATGGACGTTACAAGTCGGGCCATGCATCAAGAAAATGGCCCGCGAACGCGCGGGGAGGGGCGAAAGGGTGGCGTCAAGACAACACAGCGCAAACGCACCACCATGAGGCCGAACGCGCTGAGCAATTTTGAGGCCCGGTTTAGGGATGAAGGTTATATTATAATAGTGTAATAATAATATACATATGACATTTAGAGACCATATGGTGTATCAGGTAGTACGTTGCTTGAGGAAAGCCCTCGTTACGGTAAGCTAAGTGGGGCTCACATGTCGGGGTTTTTATAAAGGACATATGAAGAGATATATGAGTAGTACATGAAAAGTTAAGCAAGTATTAAGATGGACCCTTAAGCCAAATATGGGCATAAGCCCCCCAAAAAGACGATTTAAGGAAATATTTTCGGATGATCTAACTTGGAGGGGCCAAAACGACATTATAAGATTGGAATTTGAAAAGACACCAAGAATAAAAGTTGTAGATAATTGAAAGAGATTTTCAACCATAGGTCGTGGGACTCACACAATATAGGAATCAAGAGTTATGACTTTTTTACTGAACGAAGGCGCAGGTAGAAAAACTAAGCCAGCGCGAACGCGCTGAAGGAATTTTAAGTCGGTCCAGGCAGAACCTGGACCGCTATTTAAAGGGGTTTACCCCTCATTTTCTTCAACAAACACCCCAAATGCTCTCCAAAATTCTGGAGAATTCTCCCCAACCCCCTAAGCCAACTTTTTAGCCCAAACCAGGTATAATTCCCAAATTCCGATCCAGACGACGTATAGTTACAGCTACAAAATTGTGTAGTAATGCGTTGTGGCATAAGTCTATGGTGGAGAAGTGAAGATATTGCAGTATTATCAAGATAAAGGTATGAATCTCTTTCTGTTTATGTTAATACTGTCTTATTCACGAAGATAGAGCAGTTAAATAATTGTATGGTGAGTTGATTAGTTGTGGGAGTTGGAAAAATAACGTGTGGGCTATTTTATGGAATACTTTGGTGTTGGAAATGATGTTATTGATGTTGGTATTGTTTTTGTTATTGTTGGTTGTTGGATTAAGAATTTGGCCTAGGCATATAAACAGGGGAGATCTTTCAAATTTCATGTATTTAAGGAGGTCTAATTTGAAGGTTTAGGATAAGTATATAACAGTGAGCCTAACCATAGTATAAATGGTCTTATAGGTAGATTACGAGACCGGAAATAGCCGAAAGAACCACAACGTGGAATTGTAGGTATGTTAAAGCTCGTCCCTTTCTTTCAAAGGCATGATTCCTATGTTAGAATTCCATAAATGTTTTCATAGCCTCCTTGTTTTCAAGGTTAGATGTTTATGATTCCAAGGCATGATTCCTTTCCCGATAACCCGTAAATGTTTTCCAAAATGTCCGTATTTTTCCAAACTAGAGGTTTATAATTTTGTAAGCTCTTATGACAACAATGATGGACATATTTTTATCATGATGACAATGATGCCAAAGAGGAGAATATTTCTAGGATGACTATGATGAGAACGATTTCATGTTTAAAAGGTTCCAAGTTTACGATTTCAATGACGATATGAGAATGTGGAGCTATTTCTTGATTTCTCAATTTATTCATGGATGATGACTATTTTTAAAGATTCCAAGTATATGAATTGACACCTTTTGAGATTTATGATCTTATTATATGTTTTCTCTTGATGTTATTCTTCATTGATAGTCGCACCTTATAATAATTGCTCCTTCAAGGTGAGACAAAGCGATGATGATTATTCCATAATACAATCGGAGGTTACCAACCTTACGTCACTCTGATAGAGTTATAACTTTCTTTGGGCTCTCCTGCATGCTGCTTATATGATATATGTATATGACATATGTATACGTATATGGGGAATATGGGAAAAAGGGCGAGGCGCTATAGACGGATGGCCACCTGATCAGTTGGTGTAATATGACATCATTTGGGACGCGGGATGCCCGGACGCGGGGTATATGGTTACATGAATCGGGCCGACATTCCTTAGCACTATCATATGTTCTATTTTATGTATACATGTAAAAGAAACATTTTTCAAAGAAAGCTAAGGATGCATGGTATCCGCTCTAATAGGCATCCAAATGTACATGTTATTCCCCTATCTCATGTTATATTCCATATGTCTTATTACATTATCTCATGCCTTACATACTTGGTACATTACTCGTCGACGTCCTTTCTTGCGGACGCTCGTGTTCATGCCCACGTGTGCAGACGGGGAGTCGACATGCATTCTTAGGAGCCTTGTCGTCAGACTTTGCGGTGTACACTCCACTTTACTCCGGAGTTGCCGCATATCGGTACATTTTTTTGTGTACATGTTTTGGGGCATGGCGGGGTCCTGTCCGGTCCTAATGTTCAGTATTCCAGTTAGAGGCTCGTAGATACATATGTGTGGGTAATAGATGTCTCATGATCACCTTAGTATATATTTTTGTACAGCACTTTTGACACCTCGAGAGCTTATGTATATATGCATGTGTTGTGAAGGTATTTAGTAGCCATTTCACCGTAAGTCTGTTGGGAACTATGATTGCACAGGTTGAGTGATAGATAGTATGATAAGGGGTGCTCGATAGCTAGTACCGGGTACCTGTCATGGCCCTCTTGTTAGGTCATGACATTAACGAGTAACTTGAATCCCTGTCTCCTAAAAGAATCTGGGACCTATGATGAAGCCAATGAAAAAGAGGCATATCCTCTTAAAGATCAGGCAGAACTGGAAGGCCACTCTCACAAAGGTTAATCTCAGTGGTAAAAGGATTAATAAGTGAGCTTTATGGACTCGCTAAAGAAAAGAAGGAGTTAACTGAGAAGCTTGACAGTGCCGAACAAGAGAGTTATGATATGGTCGTCAGCATCATAGATCTACAAGAACAAGTGAAAGAGGTTACCAAGGAAAATAGTCTACCAAACAGCTAGATCAAAGAGCTGATGAATACGATTTATGGAAGGAAGGAGATAGCAAAAGGAGATCAGGTGGGGCATAAAGGTAGACAAGAATGTGAAACCTAAAAGATCAGCAGTCTCAATCATCCTTAAAATGAAGATACTGCCAAACAAAGGTCAAGAGAGGAGAAACCTGGTCCGCACCAGAAAAGGGAAGACGTACCTGGTTTAAAAGGACGAAGCTCAAGCTTTACTGGTCATCATCCTAAGGGACCCAATTTGATACGGGTTCCCAAACAAAGACAGATAGTTTAGTTTGGAGACTTGGGTGAGAAAAGGACAGTCAAAAGGTAGCTTATGAAGTGCTATTGCTCAATATCGTTTTGAAAAACTTGAAGATGTCATCTCACTCAAGGAAGTCTAAAGTGTTATATACCGTACTTTGTACGTTGGAATATTCTAAGTCGGTTGCGACAAGTTAAGGACAAGGTTGTAATTTTTTTCGATTTTGTTAAAAGTGCATAAGTTGCATATTCATCTTTTATTTGGTATGGAATGTTAAGGGTAAATTTGAAATAAGTTTGGGGTTAAAAGTGAATCATGGAAAGTTGAACATTTCATGAAAATTTGGGGCCAAAAGTGAAGTTGTGAAAACTTATTAATTCATGAAAATGGCCATATGTGGCCATGTGTGTGTGTGGGCCATAGGGCCACTTGTGCAAATTATATATGTGGGCATAAAAGATGACCACATAAGTCATCTTTATCATTTTCATTTCCTAGAAGTTTCAAGAGCTATGGAAAAAAAAAAAGAAGAGGAAGCATACGGCTATGGGGCTGGCCGAAATCAGCCCCTCCAATTTGATCCCAAAAAATTATTTTCTTCTATATTTTCCACTCATTGGGAGGTCCTAATCGACATGGAGTAGTTATTGGAGCAATCAAACCACCGTTTGTGCCATTCATGACCCTATCCATGTTGAAGAACTAAGTGAAGAAGGTAAGTTTTAATCCTCTTCTCATATGTTATGGATGGTTTATATGTATTGTGGTGTGTGGAGATGAACAAAATTCATGAAATCATGATGTTGAAGTTGTAGCCGTGAGTTGTAGTTTGGCCGTGTGTAGGTGTGTGTTGTAAGGAGTGATGAATTAATTGTATTCAACATGTTTGTGTGTTGTTGTAATGTGTAGAAAATGAATAAAAATCATGGAATTAATGTATGTTGGTGTTGGCCGAATAGGGGTCGTTTTTGGTAGCTTATAGCTAAGTGATTTTACTTAGTATTTTGGTTGTTGTTTGTCATGGATTATGTAATGAGAATGAAGGTATTGAATGGTTCAAGTTGAAGTTGTAATTGTTGTGTGTGTGGTGTACATGCTATGGTTGGTGTAGAAGTGAAGAAGTAAGTTTATTTAGCATGTTTAGATTATTGTTGTTGTGGATTTATGATGAACAAATGAAGAATTAATGCATTAAGTTGAAGGTAAAGTTGTATAGGGGCTGTTTTGGAAGTCAATGTAATCTTAATATAGTTTCTTGTAATTATGAGATTAATGTTGTTAAAGTATGGATTGTTAGTATGGTTTATGAATTTGGAAGAAAGAAGAATGTGTTTGGTGTTGTTCTCGGTTTGGAGACAATTTCGGGTGAGTTGGGATATGGTTTTGGTTGTTTGGAAAATTGTGTGAAATGTTTAAAGCGTTCTTGAATATTGTCTGTATGGTTTTGGATTAGTAATCGAACGTATAAACGTTGATATTGGTTTGAATGTAAGTGATGGAAGTAAGTATGTCGGAATATTATGAATGTTGTGAAGTTATGTAAAAAGAGCTACTAATGTTAGAAATGCATTTTGAATTGATTGTTGATGTTGTAGTTTGGTTGTTGGTATTGTTGTTGTTGAAATTGGCCGAGTTGAAATCTCGGGGTTGGTGTATTTATGGGGAAATGCCCAATTTTTCAGAATTTGGTGTTCGTTTGGAATCGGGTTCCTAAATGCTCTTAGCTAATATTTGATTCTTAATGGCATATTGTAGAGCTTGGGAAGTTCGCGACATAAGATTGGATTAGCTTCGAGAATAGACGAGGTATGTAAAGCTTACCTTTCTTCCTTTTGGCATGTCTTAGACGGATTAAGGTATGACACAATTTCAGGCTTGGGGTTACTCCATTCCTAAGTTCCGAACATGATTATGATTCTTATGTGCTTCTTGATATTCGTATTTGTAATGTAGTCGAATTATGGTTCTTATGTTTTGATATGTCTAAATTCAAAAAGTTGCATAAAAGTTTGTTTTCAAAAGAGTTCTGTAACTACGAACGACCGTAACTTTCAAGAAAAAGCTCGGATTGCTTTGATACCTTCGCAAATGATTTCATGACGTATAATGACTATGATTTTCATAGACGGGCCCGGATTGGGTTGACGCTCGTCCGTGGGTCCCGCGACCTTTCTTTGTATAGTGTTAACGACTTTTTGAAAAGAACTTAATATGACTACCTTTCCGACCCCCAAGTATGATTACTCATTTGTCTGTCGAGTTTGAAATGAGGATTTTTATGCATATGATATGTGATTTCTAAAGTTCTGTTTGGTATGTTCTCGAGTGATATTCGGAAGAAAACTTGATTTGACTATTGTTTGGTTTTTTTTAGAATAAGGGTCTGCTTTGATCATTCTGTTGAGTCTGTAAATGATGTGTTTTCTGAAATATGATGTGTCCGGTTCGCGAGCCCTTTTTCGGTCGTGAACCGTATATATTTTGGTGCTATGATGTGTCCGTGACGCCGAGCCCCCCTTTTGCCGGCATCGTTGTATATATATGTATGATGTGTATTTCGAAATATGATGTGATACGAAGTACGATATGATATATGACGATACGATATGATATATGATGATTTGATATGATATATGATGATATGATCAGTTGGTTTCAGATCCGGTGGTGGGGTAAACCCAATGGTGGGGTAAACCCAATGATGATGTAAAATTCCACATTGGTTTAGGAAAATCCCACATTGATTTAGGCAAATCCCACACTGGTTTAGGCAAATCCCACATTGGTTTAGGCCAATCCCACATCGGTTAATGGCATCTCATATGACCGGTCATGATGTTGTGATGCGTTACGGTATGTGTATGTGTGATATTGGCCTGGGTGCTTGACCGCGGTATGTGTGTATGTGATTTGATGTACCTGATTACGATCGGCCTATTGTCACTTTCGATGATAAGTTATGATGTTATGATGTGTTACGGTAAGCATTCGGCATTCGATTATTATATTTGTCTTCGGTACCTCTCGTTGTACGATTTGTGTTTCGATGCAAGCACCTTTGGTTCCGGTTATTATGCTTACGTTCGTACACCTTACTTCGGTTATGATCTCGTCAGTATGCTATGCTTTACATGCTCACATATATTCCGTACCGACCCCTTTCTTCGGGGGCCGCGTTTTGCCGCGTGTACATACGTATGAGTAGAGGATGTTAGAAGACGTGGTGCTGGATTGCCGAGCTCCATTTTCTCCCCGAGTGCCGCCGAGTCCGAGCATTTATGTTAGGAAAGTCTCGTTTCATGTTAGAGACTTTGCGCACGTTGTCGTGTGTACGAGATGTCCGTTTTGTAAGCGGGTATGTAAGCCGATGTATCATTATGCATTGTGTTATGAATTTCATGTGTTTACAGATTTGTTATGGTTACGGGTTTTATTTGATTTGAAAAAGATGAAAAGCATGTTTGATTTGTCGGAAAACAAAAAGAAAAAAAAAAGTTTTCATTATGTGCCTATGTTATGCTTTGCGGGCCCAGTATGGCTATGAGTATTATGAGAGTCTGCGGGTTCACTCGGCCCTAAGTAAGGGTCGGGTGCCCATCATGCCCTATCGGAAATTAGGGTGTGACATAAAGGTAGTGTGCACTTTAAAAAAAACACTCTTCTGTTATATTGAATCTGCTTGCTGCTGAAGAAAATGGTAACAGGTTCAGAAAACTCAGGGTGAAGTTATTTCGTCACGGATGCTTAGTGGAGCAAGCACAAAGGGACATGGTCCCCGTGACTTAGGTTAGTAGTCTTTCTAATGCTTATATATGCTAAATTGCTAAAATTCCATGTCATTAAAACTCCTCTCACCCTCTTTTCAAAACTTGAGACCAAGCATTACATCTTCTCTTGAATCGAACCGGTTTGTAAAAAAACTTTGGTGATCCCTCCTCTTCTCACAAAATCTTGCCCTCATCAATCATGTCCATCAAACGAATCTGCCTCTCAAGCTGTACCAGACTTGAACAGTTCTTCCTCACTCTTTAAGAACACATTCCTTTTGGAATCACAGTCACCAAAATCCTCCACACCATCTCCAGCCTCGAAAGACCAAAATTTGCCATCTGCACGCTTAGACTCCCTCACGACTGGTCCCTCTACAACTCAAAATGACCAAACTCATCAAAAATCAGTGTACTAATCCTTAAATCCTGTTCCATCTAATAAACCTGATTCTAACGAGAGCGATCAAACACTCTCTGCTTCTAAATTCTTCCAAACCGCTGAGATAATCAATGCAAAGGATGATGGAGCAGAGGTATCTAGCAAAATAAGGGATTCTGAGTGTGCAACTACTAAGGTCCAAAGTTTTGTTGCTGAAAAGTCAAGCTATGAGGGCATGGGTGAATCTAAAAATACCGGTACTACTGAGGAAAATGAAGTTGCAGCGGGAATTTTAGGCTGCGAGGGATGATGAAAAGGTTAAGGGGGAAGGAAGTAAAAAAGGAAATGTACAGGAGGGACTCGGTCTCTAAACTCCTTTATCAATTAAAAATTCCGACTCCCTCTAGGGTGATAAAAGATAGCATCCGTGGTCGTGCTCTTAAAAGAACCTTTCTCTGAGAAGGGAAGGGAGTCTAACAACTCCGTTCTTGAAATAGATTCGACGAGGATGTACGAGTGAACAAGGCCAAGGAGAAGAGCACGGGTTGACCTCCTTAAAAGGTAAAAGCAAAGCATGCGAGTAACCCGTTCCTCCAAGAAAAAGAGAAAGATGCAGGACTTGAATGATGAAAAGAAAGTCTCTCTGAGGAATCAAAAGGTACTGCTTGGCAGAGTATTTGACCCAAACATCTCTGAAAAACATGGCATGAAAGAGCTTCTGGAGATTGTCAAATTTCGTGTTGGGAACAAGGAAGAGTATGATCACTCTAGGGATCTTGGAAGAATGTGAATGCATACCCAAAAAGGAAGGTATGGGGAGCAGCTATATTATCTCTGACCTAATCAAAACACAACAGTAAGCAACCATTGTAATCAGCAGGCTTGAAGTTGAAAATGATAGTCTGAGAGCTGAATTGGCTGGATAGAGGCACGAACCTTGTCCCAGCAGTGAGCTTGTCCGTTCAAATACTGAGCTCCAAGTCGAAAATGCTCGCTTAAAGGAGAAAGAGGATGAGCTTCATGATCAGTTGATCGAGAATAAACGAGCTGCTGGTGAACAAGTAAATAACATTCTAAAGGCCCTTGCTCGTGCTCACTAGCTCTTCTCCCTGTTATGTCCTCCATATCTCAGTCTCTTGAGCCCTAAAGTCCCCTCTGGCTACCTCCAGTCCTCTCTGCCTCTGACTTGATGCTTTAGCTGTTTAATTACTTCATCCTGCTTTGGATGTCTTTATGTCATACGGCATCTCTATTATTACACATGCCTATTGTTGACACCTAATTTTCACCTCATAAGACGCGTATTTTAATTTTTAATTTTTCCGAGTCAAAGACGGAGTAAGGATACTTCTTTTCAATTTTAAAATTTTACAAATCTCGAGAAAATTGCAAAAATGACGTCTAATTACTACTTTCTGAAAAATTGAAAAATATAATAAATACGAGTTATTTACTTTCATCCTGCTCCGTCTAGTCCGAGAAAATTGTTAATTTAGACGACGTATGAATTACGGCTCATTTTGACCGCATTTTTCACAATTTTAAATATTGCCCGGAACTATTTCAATATTAGGCTTGTTTTAAAGATAATTTTTCAAATTTGTGAGATTTGAATTTTAACTTACCTAAGTAACTATTTTACTTAGTGATAGGTATTTATAATATATACTTCGTTATTAATAAAATAGGACAGGGTCCTTTTGGTTATTTTTAAAAGTAGAGGGTTTTAAGTTTAAAATAAAAAATAAAGGGTGTTTTACAAACTTCACACCCACAATTCTCATTCTTCATAACCCGCACCCCTTGTCTCTCTTTGAGGCGATTTTTGCGATTCTAGGGTTTCATCTCACCGTGCTTATTTCATGGCGATTTAGGGTCGTTTTTGGCCAGATTCTTGAGAGGTTTTACACTTAATCATGATTACTGTTACGGGCTGCCTTCGTTGTGCCTTGGCGCCCATAACCCCTGCGCGCCCCAGGAGGGCCAAGCGAGTGTCAGTCGTGCAGGAGACGTGCGCAGATGAGTGTCAGCCGTGCGCGCAGGAAAGTCGGCCGCGCGCGCAGGCAGTGTCAGCCGTGCTCGCAGGTGGTCGGTCGCGCAGTAATGTCGGGCCGTGCGCGGCGACGTGCACCAACAAGGGGCTCCGACGAGCGAGAGTCAATAAGCATCTAGAGATGCTCTATGGCATATTATCAGAGTGCTAAGGAAGTTTAGCAAGGATCTGGGATGAGCCCATGGGCCGTCGGACGAGGCCACGCGCGAGCCTGAGTGTCAGTCCCGTGCGTTTCCGAGCTATGGATGGAATCTTGGGATTTCGGGTGAGAGGACCCTTCCTAGGATGTTATGGAATGTGCTTGCCAAGTTTAGCGTCATTTGAAGATCGTTTACCTAAGGGCTTGACTTAGCCAAGGAGCAAAGGTCGTTGTCAAAGCTCCCGAAGGCTATATCTCGTTCCACGAGTATGGGGATGAGATGAAACTTCATGGAGGAGTGAAGGAAGTCAAGAGAAAGAGTTAGGAACAGACGGCGCCTCATTTGGAGTTCGGGAGAGTGAGAAAGGCCTATTGTGATTCTCTGGCAAAATGATGTCCAGTGCTAAAACTTGGGTTTTTCTTTTTAAAGCATATATAAGGGGGGCAGAGGTGTCTACAGCTCAGCCAGCCTCCCCCGTGCGTGCTGTCGGCCAGTCGCACCAAGTGAGCAACCTTGAGGGAGGACCTCAAGGGCCTGCCTAGGCATCTCATAGGAGTGTCCTAGGTATCCATACGAGTTAGGGACTTATGGACGACGTCGTGCCCGGCGGCCCGCGTCGGGCGCACAACGAGTGCCGTGAGGCTTGACGTAGGAACCGATTATGCCCCGCGGGCTATCTTTATGGATGTTAAAGACCTCCGTGCCGATTGAGTACTCGAGGCACCACTCAAGAGCCTCGTGTATTGACTTGTGAGCTTGGCTTGGGTTCGGCCCTTTGCAAGCAAGGGTCCGTCGGCCTAGACGTGCCGGGGCGGGGCGGCGCCGCACTACGAGGGATGGAAGCATGTTGCGAGGGATATGTTTGCCAATGCTATGGGACAACCATAGGCACAGGAAAGAGGACCGCACCAGACAAAGGCCAAGGATTGGAAGTTGCTCCACTCCGGGCGCGACACAAGGCAAGTGTCAAGCTTCGAGGATAGGATCGCGCGCGCAGAGCGACGCCGTTGCTAGGCGAGGGACACGCATGTCCGTAGCCAACCCAAAGGGCGCGATAGGCGAGACCCAAAGATATGAGATGCGCCACAAGAGTATGATAGCAAGACAAGGTCAAGCCTTGACATCAAACGAGCGCACAAGGAAAGCTAAGCCTCCGAGGCCAAGCTTCACCATAGGTAACCGGGTCGGCCAAGAAAACCCGGGATAAGAAAGGCCGGCTTGCAGTCGTGCGGGACTACCAGCGCCGCACGGGTTATTTAGGTGGCTGCCGCTGGGGAGGACTCGGCCCGTGACAATGGTATCGTAGCGAAGGGTGAGCATTGTGATGTCGAGTTGATATCACGTGTGATTGATATTAGCCACAGTGGATTAAAGTGCGGGTAGAAATGAAGCTTATTGGCGAAGGTTGATCCGGCTGTATCGAAAGACGAGTGAAGCCACGGTTATGTTCACAGCTAATTTTTTTTTAAGAGCATCGGTTGAATGTCGCCAGAGAGATCACATCAAAGCGGTGAATGATATTCTTTCGGTACAATCGAATGGGTGAACCCGATACTACCGGTTACAAGTGGATTGTTGCGCGTATTATGGCTAGAATTTGCTTTGTCGGCCCATGAACTACGACTCTCGTGATCAGGTTATTTCACGTACCGTTGTTTCCGCCATCGTCCGTGTTTTGGGAGTTGATTTTGGGGCATCCTAGTTTCGATTGAGGTATCCGTGCAGCGGGATGCTGTCGAGGGATTACATTGAAGCATTGTTTGGTTGGCTTTTGCGCCATCGGGGAGATGATGGTCGCCTTTAGTGCACCGACGTGCCATGCTGTTAGGTATTATTGCAAGACGGACAAACGGATAGCCGGAGCTCAAATGTTCTTGATTGTGATGATCCATCGCTAGTCGAAACTCGTTAGTAGGGGGCTAGCAACTTTGCTGAGCAAGGCATGGACTTGGCTAGAATGTCAAGTGAAGGTAGCGAGCGTTCCAGAGGGTTCACTTGTATCAGAAACTTGTCGGTTCAACATGTCTGGTCGTGTGATGCAACAAGTAAGAGTTGTTGGCCATTTTGAAGAGGGGAAATAGGAAACAAAATTTTCTTTCAAACAGTCTAGGCTCCCGTTGAGGAAAGGGACATGCCGATGAGTCGGGTGGTCAGGAAAAAGGCCATATTTGCCAGGTCGAGCAACCATGTTGTGGAGAGCTACGAGCCATGGACTATAAACTTTGGGATTGATCGTGAAGATCCTAGAGGGGATGCGATGGACGCATCAGTTGAGTGTCTTTCCAGGACGGAGGGACTTAAGTATTGCCTGAGGGCATTGGAAAGCGTCCTTCGAGGGTTGGACGTTATGGGGAAGTTGACGAATGCCTAGCCATCTTAAGGGTTGCAATGAATGGAAGGTGAGACCCTCAAAAACCATGTCGGACAAGTGGGCTTGGTGCCTACAACATGGAGCAAGCTTGGCTTGCAGGATTGGGTGCTACGTTCGACGGGAGACGAGCTAGTAACACAAAGTTGGAGCTCTACAAAGTTAGAGCGAGGCATGCCAGTGGGCCGCGACAACGTAAGGAATGGCCAGAGAGCAGGATTCCTTGCGGGATGATTGAGTGTCACAATGAGGTGGAGGCAGCCACCATGTTTGTGAAATGGAAAGCCAAACCATTTTAATGGGGAGGCAAAATCGAAGGGGAGCCACTACAGAGGTGGGGACGCATAGACAAAAACCAAGCTGAACCGCTAGACAGAGAGGCATTGTTGGTTAGAATGTGGAATAGCGTGGAGCAGGAAGAGGACGGAGTCGAACCGAGCGAAGCGGGGAGATCCTTAAAGGAAGTTGGACCACTTTGTAGGGAGGCAAAGATAGAAATGGGGCCAAACTGCGAGGGCGGGGTGGCGGCGTCAAGGTGAGCCAAACCACTTACGGGGCGTGGGTAGGAATGCGGGAAATGTGTCGAACCACCAGAGTGGGCGATACAAGAGTTGGCCGAGGAGGCAGTGTGCTGAATCACGGATGTGATGTTATATCCCGTGTTTTTGCACATTCGGGAAATTTGGACATAATGGTGATTTGTAAGAATAAGGCCATGCTTTGATTTTGTGGTGGTGTATTTATGGAAAATATTGACACGAGAACATTGGAGAAGGCCAAGGGCAAAATTGGAATTTTGAAAATTAGTTTCGGGAATTTCAAAACAAGAATTTTAAGTGATTGGGCTCAAAAAAAAAATAAGAAAATGAGGCCCAAATGGAGGGGGTGGCCGGCCAACTTATGGCCCAACCCACCAAGAATTAACAAATTTTCCATGTGCTAATTATTTATAAAGTGGATTAGTTTCAAGAAGTTTCAAGAAAACAAAGGAGAAATCAAGAAAACTTGAAGAAAAAGACCACCCCAAGTTTCGGCCATAAGAGAGAAAAAGGGAAAGAAAAAGAAAAAAATTCTTGGAGCCTTAATTCTTGATTCAAAAATTTGCTTCTCCTTGGATTCTTACTAAGTTCAAGATCCTCTACAAGGTGGTATAATTATTTTGGCAAGGAAGTGACTTTGGTGGCAAGTGGAAGAATTGAGAAAAGGTAAGAATTTCATGTTATGGAAGAATTATAAATGTTGTGATAAGTGGAATTGAATGAACATCATGGAATTGGGGTGTGTGTGGTGTGAGCCGTGTATATGTGTGTATGTGTGTGTGGCCGTGTGATGTTGTATTGGTGGGGGAAGATGAATTAAATTCATTTAGTATGTTAATTATGTTGTTGTGGCTTTTGTGATGTAAAGGAAGGTTTAATGAATTAAGTTAGCATGAAAGTTGGTTGTATGTTGTTATGAGAAGTTTATGTGATTTTTATATAATTTTTATATAATGATGAAAGTAAGATCTTAGATGTGAATTGTGATTATGATTTATGAAATTGGAAGATGGAAAAATGTTATGAATATGCATATTGAAGATTAAGAGGTTTTGGATGAATTATGGTTTGATGGAAACCTTGTGTATTTTGAGAAATGATGAGAAATGTGTCGAATTGTATTTGAACGGCCTTGAATTCGTGAATGAATATGGAAACGTTGATATTGGATGGAAAGCGTGAAGTTGGAATGATAGTTAACGCTTTAGGTAGAAAGAGGGACTATTTATGCTAATATATGTTTGTAGCGATTATTGGTGTTGTTGTTGTTATTGATGGTGTTGTTGGATTGTGATTGTTGGTATATTGAGCCGAGCTACGTCTCGGGGGTGCTATACGTATAGGGGAGATGCTGCCAAAATTTTTGTAGACGAATAAGGGTTAAGATTGAACTCTTAAAAGCTTGTGACTTACATTTGGTAACAATGACCATTTGTAGATTTTTGACGAAACGGGAATCAAAATTGGACAAGCATAAGGCGCAACCAAGGTATGTAAAGCTTACCTATTCTTTTATGGCATGTCCTAGACCTACTAGGCCGAAAACGGAACCTTGAGGATAATCCTGCTCCTAGAGATCCGAGTTTGATTTTAGTTACTATTCATTCAAGACAATTGAATCAAAATGCTTGTCTTTGGATATAAGAATGCATAAACCTTCGTACCTTTCGCAAATGAATCCAAATTGCTCCGAAACTATCACGGATAATCTTATGGAACCTAACGTTGGAAATTTATGTCCGCCGCCTCGACTCGACCCCGAGGTGGGCCCGCAAGTTCCGAGACTTCCCTTATTTGATTTGTTTGGCTCATTTTCGTACGTTACGAAAAAGAAGTGTTTGCCTATGACGTTAAGGTCCGTTTGAAATGTCCGATAATGATATTTGGAAGTTCGTTACTATGAATGATGCTAAAATTTTCTGAAAATGATTTACGATGTGTTTTTGAGAAAAAAATTGATAATTTCAAAGTCCGCGACCTTTGTATGTTAATTCTGAATAACTCGACACTTGTTTTGAGCCCTCCGAAGTTATTATATATGTATATGAGATCATGTATTCAGTCTTAGGACTTACTCTTGATATGCATATGGTTTCTGCACTACTCCGCTCGTGCCAATTACTATGGTTTCGTTCGCCGGTGCCCGGGCCGGCTTTGTGATCGTGCGCATTATGACACATTCGGAAGTATGATGTGTTATGGTTTCCGAGACCTCGCCATAGGGCCGGTTACCGTTTATGGTGTTATGATGTGATATGGCATCTGATCTGTTATGATGATTTGATGTGTGTGTGACATTATGATGTGTTCGGAGTTTGTACGGAGATTTGAAAACTTCTGGAGTATGATGTGTTGTGGCACCAGCGTCAGGAGGTGACCACGTTCCTGAGCGTTATGCATGATTTTTATTTGCATTTTGTACACTTGCATTCCGCACGTGTCCGATCCGTTACTTCGTATTTGTTCGTATCTTCGACTCCGCCATGATTTGGATCACCGTACCTCTCGCTTTACATACTCAGTACTTCTTTCGTACTGACCCCCTTTCTTCGGGGGCTGCGTTTCATGCCCGCAGGTACAGACGCTCGGTTGGGCGATCCCCTGGTTTAGGCTACACAATCAGCTATTTTGGAGTGCTCCCCTCGATCCGGAGCCCACATTTGGTATAATTATTTTGCTATGTATATTCTGTACGTTTTTGTTGTTTGGGTACGGCGGGGCCCCGTCCCGTCATATGTTCGTATGTTCGTTTGTACGCAGAGGCTCGTAGTCACATTGTGGGTCATGCGGGTCCGGTACGTTCGGATGTGATTACGTTTTGCGTCCTTAAGCGGCCCGTATGTTACTATGGCCGATATGGCCCATATGTTTATATGTATGTGTGTGTCTGGGCGATGTGCATTCCGCCAGTTTTGATTTTGATATGATGAGTTTGCACGGGCGACCGCTTAGGGTAGCATTCGTTTCAGTATGTGTGTGATGTCCGCTATTTGCTATCGGTACGAATAATGTCTATTGAGTCTGGAGATTTCTTAATACGACAATTTGGTTCGTAAGTTTGTTTGGGTGCCTAAGTAGGGCACCAGTCACGGCCCACGGGGTACGGGTCGTGACATGTGAGGAGGCCAAGGTGAAGTGGGGTTAGCTAAGCTTCGAATTGGATGGGTTTCCAAGTTTGAGAATGTAGTCTTTCCAGAGCAGAGAGTACTGGGGTACGCCAAAACGACCGGGGAACAATAGAGATGGAACCAAGTGCTGAGGTACACCGGGAGAGTAAGGGATCTGCCGAGGAAGTGACAGTTTGAGAACAAAATATGTTGTTTAGAATGGGCGAAGCTACCACTTTGAGGAAATGAAGTACTCACCACGAGTACGTCCCAAGAACTTGACGAGTGCTAAAGGGTGCAAAGTATATAGGTGCCAAAGACACCCTTTGTGGAGCGTGGGTCATGCAGGGGCCGTGTTAGACGTCAAAAAGGGGACAAGATTGGACTTGAAAAGCCGCTAGTGTCAGTGTGTGGGCAAGTTAACTTTGATTTATGGGGTCGAGACTCGATTTGTTTGTGCAGCTGATATAGCGGGGATCTTGCGGAGGGAAACGAACAAGGACCATGAGGGAATGGTTGGCAAAGGTTGCCACATCGAGGGATGCCTACCTTGACAAGCAAGGAAAAGTGTCTTCCACTTTTAGTGGGGGAGTGTTCGCCTATGAAGAGGCGTTGGGCCATATGAGAATTGAAGGACGATTGTCTTCTGAAGAGAACGGTAAAAGGGGGTCGCAAAGGTCGCAGTGGGACTGTGGAAGTCGCACCAGAGGGTGCTATGTTGAAATTACCAAGAAGGGAGACAAAGGTTCCAGATCAGATGAAGGCCGTGAGGAACATGGTGTGGATGACGGGCGGTCACCACAAAGTTAGCCACCAGAGGGTGCAAGTGCGGAGGCACTTCCCAAGTGGGGTGCAGCGGCACGCTTGGGAGAAACTAGGGAGGAGAAGTGCATGGGGCACGACTCCAGTTTTAAGAGGAGACGAGATGGGTGTTAGACCCAAAGGACTAAGGAAGGGGATGTTGAGACCCCGAGGGGGCAAACTCCGGGTTGACGTGGACGTGTCTATGTCATCGAGGACGATGACGAGCTTGAGTGGGGGAGAATGTTACGAGCTGCCTTCGTTGTGCCTTGGCGCCCATAACCCCTGCGCGCCCAAGGAGGGCCAAGCGAGTGTCAGTCGTGCAGGAGACGTGGGCAGATGAGTGTCAGCCGTGCGCGCAGGCAGGGTCGGTCGCGCAGGCAGTGTCAGTCGTGCGCGGGCGACGTGCACCAACAAGGGGCTCCGACGAGCGAGAGTCAATAAGAATCTAGAGATGCTCTATGGCATATTATCAGAGTGCTAAGGAAGTTTAGCAAGGATCTGGGATGAGCCCATGGGCCGTCGGCGAACGAGGCCACGCGCGAGCCTGAGTGTCAGTCCCGTGCGTTTCCAAGCTATGGATGGAATCTTGGGATTTCGGGTGAGAGGACCCTTCCTAGGATGTTATGGAATGTGCTTGCCAAGTTTAGCGTCATTTGAAGATCGTTTACCTAAGGGCTTGACTTAGCCAAGGAGCAGTGTCAGTGTCAAAGCTCCCGAAGGCTATATCTCGTTCCACGAGTATGGGGATGAGATGAAACTTCATGGAGGAGTGAAGGAAGTCAAGAGAAAGAGTTAGGAACAGACGGCGCCTCATTTGGAGTTCGGGAGAGTGAGAAAGGCCTATTGTGATTCTCTGGCAAAATGATGTCCAGTGCTAAAACTTGGGTTTTTCTTTTTAAAGCATATATAAGGGGGGCAGAGGTGTCTACAGCTCAGCCAGCCTCCCCCGTGCGTGCTATCGGCCAGTCGCACCAAGTGAGCAACCTTGAGGGAGGACCTTAAGGGCCTGTAGGCATCTCAGAGGAGTGTCCTAGGTATCCATACAAGTTAGGAAACTCTATGGACGACGTCGTGCTGCGGGCCAGCGTTGGGCACACAACGAGTGCCGAAGGCTTGACGTATGAACTGATTATGCCCCGCGGGCTATCTTTATGGATGTTAAAGACCTCCGTGCTGATTGAGTACTCGAGGCACCACTCAAGAGCCTCGTGTATTGACTTGTGAGCATGGCTTGGGTTCGCCTTGCAAGCGAGGTCGGGTTGGCCTAGACGTGCGGTCGTGGGGTGTGTGCACTACGAGGGATGGAAGTATGTTGCGAGGGATATGTTTGCCAATGCCATGGGACAACCATAGGCATAGGAAAGAGGACCGCACCAGACAAAGGCCAAGGATTGGAAGTTGCTCCACTCGGGCCCGACACAAGGCAAGTGTCAAGCTTGAGGATAGGACTGTGCGCGCAGGAGCGACGCTCAGTGCCAGGCGAGGGACATGCATGTCCGTAGCCAACCCAAAGGGTGCGCATAGGCGAGACCCAGCATATGAGATGCGCCACAAGAGTATGATAGCAAGACAAGGCCCCAGAACGCCGACATCAAACGAGCGGCACAAGGAAAGCTAAGCCTGCGAGGCTAAGCTTCACCATAGGCATGGGGTCGTGCCCAAGAAAACCTGGGATAAGGAAAGGCTGGCTTGTAGTCAGGTGGGACTACGAGCGCCGCACGAGCTATTTGTGTGCCGCTGCCGCTTAGGAGGACTCGGCCCGTGACAGTTGGTATCAGAGCGAAGGGTGAGCATTGTGATGCTGAGTTGATATCACGTGTGATTGATATTAGCCACAGTGGATTGCAGTGCGGGTAGAAATGAAGCCATTGGCGAAGGTTGATCTGGCCAGGGTCAGAAAGACGAGTGAAGCCACGGTTATGTTCACAGCTCCCATGAGCTAAATTTTTTTAAGAGCATTGGTTGAATGTCAGCGCAGAGATCACATCAAAGCAGGAATGATATTCTTCGTGCCAATCGAATGGGTGAACCCGATACTACTGGTTACAAGGGATTGGTTGCGCGTATTATGGCTAGAATTTGCTTTGTCAGCCATGAACTACGACTTTCAGGATCAGGCCATTTCACAGCCGTTGTTTCCGCCATCGTCTGTGTTTTGGGAGTTGATTTTGGGGCATCCTAGTTTGATTGAGGTATCCGTGCAGTGGATCTTTGTTTTCAGAGGGATTACATTGAAGCATTGTTTGGTTGGCTTTTGCGCCATCAGAGGATGGTCAGCTTAGTGCACCAACGTGCCATGCTGTTAGGGTATTATTGCAAGACGGGACAAACGGATAGCTGGAGCTCAAATGTTCTTGATTGTGATGATCCATCAGTTAGTCAGAAACTCTGTTAGCAGGGGGCTAGCAGCTTTGCTGAGCAAGGCATGGACTTGGCTAGAATGTCAAGTGAAGGTAGCGAGCGTTCCAGAGGGTTCACTTGTATCAGAAACTTGTCGGTTCATTAAAACTCCTCTCACCCTCTTTGCAAAACTTGAGACCAAGCATTACATCTTCTCTTGAATCGAACCGTTTGTAAAAAAACTTTGGTGATCCCTCCTCTTCTCACAAAATCTTGCCCTCATCAATCATGTCCATCAAACGAATCTGCCTCTCAAGCTGTACCAGACTTGAACAGTTCTTCCTCACTCTTTAAGAACACATTCCATTTGGAATCACAGTCACCAAAATCCTCCACACCATCTCCAGCCTCGAAAGACCAAAATTTGCCATCTGCACGCTTAGATTCCCTCACGACTAGTCCCTCTACAACTCAAAATGACCAAACTCATCAAAAATCAGTGTACCAATCCTTAAATCCTGTTCCATCTAATAAACCTGATTCTAACGAGAGCGATCAAACACTCTCTGTTTCTAAATTCTTCCAAACCGCTGAGAAAATCAATGCAAAGGATGATGGAGCAGAGGTATCTAGCAAAATAAGGGATTCTGAGTGTGCAACTACTAAGGTCCAAAGTTTTGTTCTTGAAAAGTCAAGCTATGAGGGCATGGGTGAATCTAAAAATACCGGTACTACGAGGAAAATGAAGTTACGGCGGGAATTTTAGGTCATGCGAGGATGATGAAAAGGTTAAGGGGGAAGGAAGTAAAAAAGGAAATGTACAGGAGGGACCTGGTCTCTAAACTCCTTTATCAATTAAAAATTCCAGACCCCTCTAGGGTGATAAAAGATAGCATCCCTGTGGCTGTGCTCTTAAAAGAACCTTCCTCTGAGAAGGCAAGTGAGTCTAACAACTCCGTTCTTGAAATAGATTCTGATGAGGATGTACAGAGTGAACAAGCAGTCAAGGAGAAGAGCATGGGTTGACCTCCTAAAAGGTAAAGGAAGCAAAGCATGCGAGTAACCCTGTTCCTCCAAGAAAAAGAGAAAGATGCAGGACTTGAATGATGAAAAGAAAGTCTCTCTGAGGAATCAAAAGGTACTGCTTGGCAGAGTATTTGACCCAAACATCTCTGAAAAACATGGCATGAAAGAGCTTCTGGAGATTGTCAAATTTCAGAAGTGGGAACAAGGAAGCAGATGATCACTCTAGGGATCTTGGAAGAATGAGAATGCATACCCAAAAAGGAAGGTATGGGGAGCAGCTATATTATCTCTGACCTAATCAAAACACAACAGTAAGCAACCATTGTAATCAGCAGGCTTGAAGTTGAAAATGATAGTCTGAGAGCTGAATTGGCTGGATAGAGACACGAACCTTGTCCCAGCAGTGAGCTTGTCCGTTCAAATACTGAGCTCCAAGTCGAAAATGCTCGCTTAAAGGAGAAAGAGGATGAGCTTCATGATCAGTTGATCGAGAATAAACGAGCTGCTGGTGAACAAGTAAATAACATTCTAAAGGCCCTTGCTCGTGCTCACTAGCTCTTCTCCCTGTTATGTCCTCCATATCTCAGTCTCTTGAGCCCTAAAGTCCCCTCTGGCTACCTCCAGTCCTCTCTGCCTCTGAATTGATGCTTTAGCTGTTTAATTACTTCATCCTGCTTTGGATGTCTTTATGTCATACGGCATCTCTATTATTACACATGCCTATTGTTGACACCTAATTTTCACCTCATAAGACGCGTATTTTAATTTTCAATTTTTCCGAGTCAAAGACGGAGTAAGGATACTTCTTTTCAATTTTAAAATTTTACAAATCCCGAGAAAATTGTAAAAATGACGTCTAATTACTACTTTCTGAAAAATTGACAAAATATAAGAAATACGAGTTATTTACTTTCATCCCACTCCGTCTAGTCTGGGAAAATAGTTAATTTAGATGACGTATGAATTACGGGTCATTTTGACCGCATTTTTCACATTTTTAAATATTGCCGGAACTATGTTAATATTAGGCTTGTTTTAAAGATAATTTTTCAAATTTGCGAGTTTTGAATTTTAACTTGCCTAAATAACTATTTTACTTAGTGATATAGGTATTTGTAATATATAGTTCATTATTATTAAAATAGGACATGGTCCTTTTGGTTATTTTTAAAGGTAGAGGGGTTTTAAGTTTAAAATAAAAAATAAAGGGTGTTTTACAAACTTCACACCCACAATTCTCATTCTTCATAACCCGCACCCCTTGTCTCTCTTTGAGGCGATTTTTGCGATTCTAGGGTTTCATCTCACAGTGCTTATTTCATGGCGATTTAGGGTCGTTTTTGGCCAGATTGTTGAGAGGTTTTACACTTAATCATGATTACTCATGGTTTCCAGGTTTATTTCCCTTCGAATTTCATTTTTTCATACTTAATTGAAGCGTAATTAGGTTGTTTCTCGGGTTCTTTATGTATTAAGGTTGCCATGGGCGGGGCCTCGAGCCCTTAGCCATTTATGCACCTTAATACACATAGTAAAGAATCTAGAGGAAATTTCCTAGATGCTTCATGGATTAGGGTACACAATTTGGGGATTTTATCCCCATTGTACTATTTGGTACAATTGTACCGTTGGAATAGTACATAATGCACTGTATTCGTACTATCCTAAATTTTCTAATTTTTATTGGATTTTTTGTAGATTTTAGGGTACAATTGGTTGTGATTTTTGTTGTCTTATGTGTAAAAATTTCGAATTCTGATATAGAGTACAAAATTTTGGGGTTTTGGGGGGAAAATTTGGGTGAGGTGTCCATTTTAGTCCTAGGATTCCCTAAGTGTGCTAAGTCTATAAATAGAAAGAAAAGAGAATGAGAGAAGGAGGACTATTTTTTTTAAAAAAAAAATCAAGAGCATAAACTGAAAATCTAAGAGCTATACAAAAAATATACACTATATACATTATATATATAAAACACTCAACAAAATACTACATATATATATATTAAGTATTCGCTCAATATACAGATACATATATAAGAAGAAAGTATAAGAAAAGGGATTTTTTTTTAAGATAAAAAGGAGTTTGGATTACTTGAAGGTGAATTTCAATCCCCTTTGGTCTTTAGGTTGCCCCTACAAAAGGTATATCCTTTTCTAAACCTTTACTTTTATTTTCAGTTTTTGAATATTTACTATTCTAACTTATTTATTATGTAAAGTGTTATAAACTGTCAATTTCTTACTGACAATGATGATTCTGTCCATGTTTTGATTATTTAAGATATAAGGAATGAATTAAAAGTGAGCTTATTATAACTAAATAGCCGTTATAACTTGTTAGTTTTAAAAATGAGAAGAAATAGGTTTTAAAGGGAGGTATAGTCTTAGTTCTGTGTTGTGTTTTTGAAATTTTGATGTTTGAGACCTTTTCAATGAAATAGTACAAAATAACAACTATTTTAGTTAGATTGAATTTATTTTTAATACCCTGAAATGGATTTTGTGATATTGGACTTCACTTGGCCTTAACTTAGCCAAATGTGATCTTTATTAGCCATCTTGATTCATTTTAGTGATATATTTTCTCTATGTGTTGTTGTTAAATTTTGCTACATAATATTTGTCCAAAACTGCCTTAACTGGTAAAATTGACTTACTTGAGTTTACAATAACAGGTTGTGCATATTTGAACTTTGAAAACAAGTTGAAATCTCTAGTTTGAAATTATAAAGGCTTGTGTGCTTGTCATCTCTGAATCTTTCAAATTAAGTCAAGGTAAACTGAAAATCTTGTTTGCAACTATGCTCATGAAAACTGTGTATTAATCCCCTCAAACTGGAATTTTGAAAATCTCTATTTGACTAAGAGTTGCTCTCATTTTAGACTAGGTTAATCATGAGCTTCTTGACTTCAAAAACTGCTTGATGTACTGAGTTTTGGATCTTTGATTTACTTAGGTTAAACTATTGATCTTTTGCTATTTGTTTTACTAAAATATTGCTTGATTTACTTGCCTAAAACTTGTCATTTGAGAAGGTAGACTTGCTTACCTATTAGTTTGTTCCATTCTTTGGGTTCTGAGTATTTTATGGGAGTTTAATGTTGTTTCTGGGTAGTTTTGATGAGTTATTTTGAAGGAGAAATATGGGGAACATATAGTGTATATATAGGGTATGCCCCCCTAAGGGGTTTTGCTCTCCATATATAGGTATATCACCTAGTATATCTTGAATATCACTGTCCTACACTTAGAAAAATTCATGTTTGCTTCACAGTTTGGGCCTGGGCATCGGTTCAACTGAGATTCATTTTAAAATTTGTCCCTTTTTGCATAAATGTCCCCTTCCCTTGATAGTTAGTAATTATGGGCCTGGCCCAATTGTTTTGTAATTTAATTTTTGGCCATGTAATTTAATTTATGTCCCTAAGATTGAGCACTAAAACCTTTTATTTTGTAAACCCCCCCTATCCGTTGGTGGGTCCAACGAGGCCCACCAACTCCATTAGATCGAGTCGACCTCAACCATGGATGAGCTAAGCATTGGAGCGGATTTGGAGCAAAATAAGTTTAAATTGCATTATTTTTCTGTTGGGCTTGGTAGGCCCAACCCCTTCACTTGATATTATTTATTTGACAATATATGCTTATTGGAATCATTTAAAAATTGTCACGAATTTAGAGTTGCCAAAAAATTATTTCTAAGTTATAAAAATTGATGTGTGAAAAAATGATTTTGGGACAGAAACTACTTTATGGATAAAAATGGATATTTTTTTTCAAACGTAAACTATGAGACAAATTGGGACCGTACTGATGGACAATTTGGACAAATGGACTTCAAATTACTTTGGACTAATTTGGACTAAAAAAATAATCTAAAAATGTAAAAAATAGTTAACATATGGACAATAATAATATGCCAAAGAGATTTTTATAAAACTTAAAACTAAAAACCTTTTTGTCTAAAAAAATCGGGTGGGCTTACGTGGTGTTATACTTAGGTTAATGCCTTCGGGTTTTAACCTAGGTGTTCTAGTCCGAAACCCAAAACGCCCAATTTTGGGCAAAACTCTACCATTTTTATTTCTTGAAAATGAGTAGTTTTTTGCATAAATGACTAAACTTTATTTGCGGAAATATAAAACAAAAACAGTTTTTATCAAAAACAATTTATATTTACAAGGCATACTATTAGGACCCGTAGGTCAACGGTATTCTACGGATCCTTAATACCGGGGAGCCTAACTCCTTCCTCGGGGGATCACCAGAGCCCTTACCCAAACTTTGGTATAGATTGGTTTCTTTTAAAATTTAGCCGTTTTAAATGAACCCTTTCAAACTGGTTTTTCTAACTTACCTGTAAGTTAGGTGGCAACTCTAAAAATAATGTCCATTTAGAGCACCATCCACGTAGAAATATATTTTTTTCTTTTTCCCGGTACGATTGACAACCGTACTTTCCCGGGACACTTTCCCTTTTAAAAGACGCAAGTGCAAATACGAATCGAAAAAAATAGAACCGCTACACCTGTCTTTGTTATATTTTTGATGATGTCAAAAGGGGGAAGACATACTGAATTAAAAGGGAAGACAATGCTGCATAATGTTGAATTAAGGGGACAGACAATGCTGAACTAAGGGGGAAGAAGAATGCTGAACTAAGGGGGAACAGACATACTCAATTAAAAGGGAAGACAATGCTGCATAATGTTGAATTAAGTGGACAAACAATGCTAAACTAAGGGGGAACATTGTCTATGAGTTTGTCATCACCAAAAGGGGGAAATTGATAGTTCCAAGTGCATTCGTGTTTTGATGAGTGTCAAACTGTTTCAGAACCAGATGGTTCACACAGAAGCTGTATTTTATTGCTGACGTGTTGCAGGTGTCACGACCCAAGCCGATGAGCCGCAACGAGTGCCTGATCTCTAGTGACCAAACACCCCTATAGTCATATCTGGATTACATTGCATACTATGGGCGTACAAGTAATTCAACCTGGACGAAGCTGACTCATGAAAGGATAACATCAAACACCATGCATAGGTATATCTATATTACTACTTAATATAAGAGGGAATGAGAAAATTTTTGTAGTCCTCACAAGGTTAGATTTGTAATTTCACTTCTTATTTCATTCAATGGTTGTATTGCACGTGTTGTCCTTTGCTGATGAGTCAGCAAAAATAATGTCGGTCGGAACTTTCTTAAAGCCTCTATGGGTTTCCATTTGTTTTCCATCAGCTTCTTCAACAATTTCAAGCTAAGATAAAATCTTCTCTTCCTCCTTTTTAATGTCTTCTGATGAATTAAGGGGGTTTTTTTTTTTTGGAACCACCCAGTTCCAAAATCAGAACTTGGGTGGTATTTTATTGATAAGCAAAAGAATACAAATGAGGGGAGGGCTTAAACCATACCCCTATGAATTATGAAACTAGACATTTCCAGTTTTAATGCATGCCTTTGTACAGTAAAATGACCTAAATGATTCTATATGATACATGATCTAGGGGAAGGGAGCCTTATACTAGTGATTGAATCTAATAGTGATGCATAAGCCTAGGTACAGAATCTAGTTAACACTTATTTTTAGTTAGTGTTAACTATCCTCTGTATTACATAAGGAAACTAGTGCATATTATACTATTCTAACTACTCAGCAGCCAGTAATTCAAGGAGGGTCAAAGTTATACAATTTATTGCTTTATGGTCTGGCTCTAAAACTTGGTAATCCCCACCTATCCATGTTTATTATGCCTTTTACTTGTCTTGGAAGAGCCTGATATTCATTGTAACCAACTGAACTGATATGGATGTGACTGATCTGAGCTAGCTTATCTGCTGCTTGATTGGTCTCTCTAAAGCAATGTCTAATTTGAATTTGATGTAGTTCCAACAGTCTCTGTATCCATCTGACAATTTGTGCAATGTTCCATGGAACTTTGGTCTCCCCTTGAATAGCTTGAACCAGCAGTAGAGAGTCAGCTTCTATTACTATGTTATACCAGCCCTTGTTCATACACCAATCCACTCCGTATTGTAGAGCTTTAGCCTCAGCCCAATTGCTTGTACCCTTACCAAGGTTGATGCTGTAAGGAAAGATTAGCCTGCCCCTGTCATTTCTGATAAGTCCCCTTCCCCCACACTCATCACCTCTACAGCTACCATCACTATTTAGCTTGATGACATTGGAGGGTGGGGGATACCATTTGGTGATTTTGATAATTTTCGTAGGATAATTATTGGACAACTTACTGCAAAATGAAGGCCAGTCTGATTCAGTATCTATGAGAGGGAACTGACTTTTGACTGCTTGAAAAATCTGGCCAATGATATTCTTGGTTGACCTGTTGCTATTGAAATCAATGAAACTGAATCTGATATTACACCTAACCTTCCAGATCTCCCAACAAATCATCCGGGGAAGAACCCCCTAACCAGTTTTGTGACAGGGTTCCTAGCTTGCAAATTCCAGCAGTTTACCAGAATCTATCTAAGTGGCATGCCTTGCACTTTGATGCCTAAAGGATGACAGAACTTATCCCATAATTCCTGTGCCACTTCACACTGGCCAAAGAGATGTTCTACAGTTTCTATTTTGTGGGTAGAGCAACAACAACAAATGGAAGGGCCATTAATTTTGAATCTGCTTATTTTATTATCAGTTGACAGTCTGTCCTTGAGCATTCTCTAGAAGTGAAAGTTGATCTTTAGTGAAACATTCTTGTGCCACGTTCTTCAGTCATGCTAGTCACCTTCAGCTCTTTTCCTAAGCAAATTCGAGGCTGAGGATATGGAGAAGGTTCCGTCTGTGTTTGGCGCCCAGATAGCACAATCTTCCTTAGAAGGGGAGAAATTGATTGTAATGTTGGATAGCCAGTTTCACTTCCCAAGGAACTCTAAGACCAGCCTTGTTCCATTGCCATCTTCCATTCACATAAACTTCATTAAGCATAATGTTGTTTGGTTTTACATCATCAGGGAGTAACCTATATAATGCTCCTTCCCTGGTCTAATTATCAAACCAGAAGGAAATTTGACCCCGTCCCACCTGCCAAATTATGTTTTCCTCTAGCTGAAGTTTGATCTTATTCATGGCTCTCCATGCCTGAGATTGAACTCCAACCACCTTCCTTATTATAGGGTTGATTCTTGAGCAATATTTAGTCAACATATAATCCTTCCACACTGATTCTTGTGTTCTCAATTTCCACCACTGTTTGGCTGTACAAGCATTACTAACATCTCTTAGGCATCTAAAACCAACCCCTCCTTCTTCACATGGTAGACACATTGCTTCCCATTTGCTCCAATGATATTTCCTTTCAGCCTCATTTCCACTCCATAGGAACCTTGTTAGAGCACCTTCCAGCTGTTCAAAGGTTCCTTTAGGGGGTTTCAATGCTGCTAGGAGATGAACTGGCATTGCCATTAACACATGTTTGATTAAAACTATTCTACCACCCATAGACAAGTATTTTGCATGCCAGGATAGGATTCTTTTTGATATAGACTGAACCATCTCTGAAAAGTATATAATTTTCATTCTCCCCACAAAGAGAGGACAACCAAGATATTTAATGGGCCATTCTTTTCTATTCATCCCAGTGAGATGCATAGCTCTGTGAGTAACCTCAATGCTGGCCTTGGGGGCAAAAGCTAGAGAACTCTTCTTATTAATTAGTTGACCTGAAACATTCTCATACACTGGTAGTATCTTTAAAACTTTCCTTAAATCAACAAGCTTACCTGATGTAAAAAGAATGAGATCATCTGCAAATGCCAAATGAGTAATATGAGGGGCTTTATTAGGCCTGCAAAACCCTGTATAGTTCTCATCAACAACCAGGTTATTAAGCATCCTTGAAAGCAGTTCAGCACAAATTACAAACAAGGCAGGGGAAAGGGGATCCCCTTGTCTCAAGCCTCTATTGGACCTAAAGAAACCATTTCTGGTTCCATTTAGTACAATAGAGTACCAGTTATTAGAAATATGCCTATAGATAAGATCAATCCATATTTCATTAAATCCTAACTTCCTCATAACTCTGCATAGATAAGGCCAGGAGACCCTATCATATGCTTTAGTCATGTCCAGTTTGAGGACAATGTTATAATGAATGTTGGTTTTAGAAATATCATGAACCAATTCTTGAGCTAATAGGATATTATCAGTGATGGATCTTCCCTGAATAAACCTACTTTGATTAGGAGAGATTATGGAAGGCAGAATCTTACCTAGCCTATTAGAAATAATTTTGGCAACTATTTTGCTAAGGATATCACATAAGCTGATCGGTCTAATATCAGGAAAAGACTGAGGATTAGGACATTTTGGAAGCATTACTAAGCAGGTGTGAGAAACATACCTAGGCATTTCTGCACCTTCAAAAAACTTAGTAACAGCATTATGAACATCTGTGATAATACAATCTATGCATATTTAAAATTTTTTTGCTCCAAACCCATCAAGGCCTGGAGCACTTTCAGGATCCATATTTTCAATGGCATTTGTTACCTCCTGTTTTGTCGATTTAGCAGTCAGCATGGAATTCATCTCCTCAGTAACCATTTGAGGAAGTATGTCTAGGATTTTGAAGATGCCTTTAATTTCTTGGTAGCTAAATAAATCCTCAAAGTGTTTTATTGCAACAGTTGCAATATTCTGATGTCCTTCTATTCTGTGTCCTTCATTATCCATTATACTTTGTAGGTTCAGTTTTCTTCTTCTATCTTTAATAACTTTATGGAAATAAGCAGTATTCTTATCTCCATCCTCAACCACCATGCTTTAGCTCTTTGACTGAATATTTCCTCTTGATTCTTCACCAACCTTATGAATTCTGCCCTTGCTTTATTAAGGTTGCTTCTAGTCTCATCACTAGGAGTTACAATATGCTTCTTCTCCAGCTCCTCAATTTGTTGTTCTGCTTCCTTGAAATCTTTAAAAATGTCACCAAATGCTTCTATGGACCAGCAACTTAGCCTCTTTGCAACCGCTTTCATTTTGACATGGAGTTGCCACATGGCAGTTCCCTGAGTTGGATTCATCCATACTTCTTTCGCAGTATCTTGGAAGTTTATTTTAGGTTCTTTCTGTTGAAATTCTCCATATATGGGGAATAGTTAATTCTTTATCTCCATGTCTTCCACTCCTAATCAATTCCATTGTATCTTATATTAAATCCATATATTGAAATCAAGAAATAGTTGGAGTGTTTGTGTGTGTTGGTAAATGGGTTCTGAAATAGAGGTGATATTAGGGGTTTGGAGTCTGTTCATTTTCATCTGTTCCTAGTCATTTTGTTCTAGTAAAAGAGAGATTTCTTGTTAGTGACTTAGTTTCGTCACTTTGATACAATTAGTATTTTACGATTTTTGATAAAGCGAAATGATTAAAATATTATTGATATTTGTTACCTTAAATTTGGCATCTTATAGTTCTCTTTCCAGTGCAGTCAATCTGTTTTTGAGCTGCTCAAGTGCTTCTTCAGCTGCTAAGATTCCAATCTCGGATGTTGTTTTTGTTATACTAGCAGCCTACAGAATATATTCCAAATGATTAAAGAAAAATTAAAAAAAAAACCAATGCCAAACAACTGGAGACTACAACATTTCCTAGGATATTTTGAAGTAAATAAAACATGAAGTTTCCTTACGTTTAGCACAGTAGCGCACAAACCAAGTAATCCTCTTCCTTTTCCTGTTGGACAAATTCCCAAGTGTTTACATGGTTTTATTTGGAGTATTTTGGAAGATGAGGTTTGTTCAGTAACAATCAGTTTGGTTATTTGTTATATACATCGCTCCTTACTCTTGAATTGTTAAAAATTATTTCATCTTCTTTGTTTTTGATTTTAAAGAAGCTTAATTGAGCATAAGAAAAACTTTCATTTGCAGTGCCCTTATTAATAATCTTTCTTTTAGTGGTGTTTTTACTGCTCCGAAGCTATTTTACCTAAACTCTGGTGAATATTTTGTCTTTTAGGCCATAAAAGCCAACATTGTTTGGTGTCTCATTTAGTAAAGATTAGTATTTTATGAACATACCCTGCTATTCTACTATAACAGAAACTCGGTTGAAAAACAAGTTTAAAATTGAACGTTTCAAGGCTCCCCTGCTACTGCATTTACCACTGATGCTAAAGATCAAAAGTCAAACTACTTACTTTTATTTTTCTAGCTATGATTATAAGTGAAGAGCCTTTTTTCTCTTTATCTGTTAAAGTTGTTAACAGACACTGAGCAATCATGGGAAAATGATATAAAGATGGCTTCTACATGCATCTGAATGTGTACACCTTGTTTCATAAGGAGCATGTCTTTAGTCACCTTGAGATTATCTAGTTTTTTTGCGTAGTTACTATAAAAGAAAAGAGCAAACTAATCAGCAATCCCAAGTCTGCAAACCCTCTATCTATCATCTCTCTATGATGTAGGTTGATTAAGTCAATGTGAATCTAACAAGGTCCGACATAGTTAAACCAAGTTCTTTAAAAATTTCCTCTTTTTTTCTTTTTTAATAAGTTCTCATCTGGGTTCTTTATTTGCCAACTAGAAAGCAACAACAAAGGATGAGCTATTTTATAGAATAAAGTGTGTTAACTTTACATCAGCATTTATCAACAACAGTCATTACAATACATACATATAGTTATTGCTAGAACCAGGAGAAAGTAATATGCATTTAGCAGACCTTATAGCCATAGGGAAACAACACAAAGAAACAAAGAGGCAAGTATCAACATACATATATTATGGGGCTTATTGTTTGCACTACCAAATACAAAGGGTCATTATAGTAGAATTTTGAAGAAAACTATAAACTTTTTATGGGTTTGCAGTCTTTTGGGTACTTCTCTCTCTCTCTCTCTCTCTCTCTCTTCCTTTGGCACTCCTGTAAATTGATTGCACTCCTTTAGAAAGCCATTTCTTAACAGTTAATGAGTACTAGCTACTCAAAATTGGGATATTGTGTCCACATAGAGGCCAAACAAGTAGGAAATACAAGTTGCGTAGCCTAGAAAACTTGAAGAAAATTACTTTATAGTTGAAATGACACAAATTAATATAAGCAATGATAAGGGAAGAGCTGCTGTAGAGGAAAGAATAGTGGTAACCACTAGATGAAGAATCCATTCAGAAGGTCTTAATCAAGATTATATAGAAGAAGCATTACCTGTCCTCTATACCTCCAAAGTCGATATTGTCAATAACAGACAGTATCTGTCCCACATTAGCAGGTCCCCGCACCCACGAGAAGTGTGATGTTGACTGCCTAACCTAATGCAATCATTAGTGGCTGCTACCACAGCTCGATAATTTAGGTAGTGTAGGCAGGACCAAACCTTAGGAGCACATGGGAAGGATCATATCTGATTCGCTTTGATCCTATATTTTACAATAACAAAAGACATTAATTACAAGCTCTTTTATTCTATTGAAACAACTGCAAAAAATTCTATCAATAGAATTTCTATTTCAAATCAAAGCATCCCTACTAATGTTGAGTTAGGAGTTGAAAAAAGTAGAAGATCCCACTGACCCAAAAATAAAAATAAAAATCAGATCGAGTAATGAATTGATTTTAACTTATATCGTACTTTGCAACACCAGAAGGTTTGAAATTTGCCTAATTGTGAGTTCCAGATAGCGGTTCTATCATACCGTAGATGGGTTTCGAATTAGGCAACACACGACAGAAGCAGATGTACCTCAAAGCTATCTGATGTAGAACAGGAAGTAGTACAATGGCCAAATTACCTGATCTTCTCCAGATCCCTAGGTGAATTTTGATTCTCCATGGGGTGTGGTTCAACATGAAGAGTATAATCTGGGCCAAAATACTCATAATATTCGTTGTAAGGTAATTTATTTTCAGGTTATATCCCAACTGCAACTACTGTCTGCAACAAAGGAAAGCAGTTGAAACTTATCACATATTCTGAAACAAATAGTAGTAATCGATAAAGAATCTGAAAAGCAGGTGCAAACGAACAAGATGGGAAGACGACCGAGACCTCATAACACCAACACCTAGTGACATTTCTTATAGTATAACCTCCACCGCCCAGTACCATCAGAGGGACATTGAAGAATCTGAGGAATCTAAGGCAGTTGGCATGGCCCTTGACAGACAAGTTGAAACAACCCAACCTGTCTCTTTTTTTTTTTTGCTTTTACTTAAGATGTTTAGCTGAAAAATACTTTCTGGTTTTGTCCTAATATGTTGCAATCAACTTTAAGCAATCTTAAATTTGGAACACAGATGATGCTATTCCATTCTAGATTTGATATTTAAACTGAATAACTTTTGATTCTTCTGGTAAATGTAGATTCATGATAATAAGTAGTAATAATTCTAAAGACCTGCAATTTTGTCTTTTGTGAGCTTTAACAGGTTGGTTTAAGGCTGGCTTTAGATAACACATTCAATACATAGTACTTTGCACAATTACTTTTCTTCAAACTAATAACAATTACTTTTCTTCAAACTAATACTCATTTTTTTCCACTTTTTAACCAAGTCCAAATCCATCAATCCATTATAATAGAAACGTTTGTAGATTTGCCCAAATGACTACTAAACTTGATATAACTTCATTTTCCCTTTCAAGGACTATAATCGTTTCTCGCTGTTGGATGCACAAAACTGAAAAAATAAGAAAGGCGTTCCAGATAAGGAGTCAGCATTGTACATGTAAGCTTCTAACTTAACAATGATTTGCTCTTCTTTATGTTGAGTTGTGTTCATGTTGATGACAGATGTATATGTCTTGTATGTGCATGTATTATGATCCATCTACTATTCTTCTTTCTATCATGCCACTTACATTTATACTTGTGTGCTCTTTATGCCTATAGAACAAAATTCACTATATCACTTAAAGATTTGAGGATAGTTTGAAAAATCTCTTTTCTCAAAGAAAGGTAGTTTGAACAATATCTGTTGGAACAACAGAGTTTAGTTTTGATGGAACGTGGAAAACAAAATAAGAACTCTGCCTCAGTTACAAATAGAAACATCAAACGACTTCAAAAATACTATAACATGACAGTTGAGGAAACACAAACTTTAACATTGCAACGTAAATCCAAATACCAAGAATCAAAAAGACGTAGGCTTCTTGAAAATGCGACTTCCCATAGCCCAATTGGGATGCATCCTGTCACGACCCAACCAGAGGCCATGACGGGCACCTGGAGATAACCCACCAAGCTCCTCTCATCGTACATTCATATTCATATCTAGGTGAGCCACATGGCTTATCAACAAACTCTATGCCTCAATAATACCATTTCCAACGGCTAAAAGACTTTATATATATATATATATATCAACATCAAAAGCCTACACCCATAAACATATACACAAGCCGACGAGGCTTAACAAAATAGTATACCAAAAGTATGAGCCCACAGGGCAAAAGACATCTACTATACATGACTGTCTACGAGCCTCTAAGAAAAGTATGAAGCATCATCATAAGGATGGGATAGGGCCCCGCCATGCCCATATATACACAAAAGACTAGTACCCACAGTTACAGCTCCAGATTAAATGGAGCTCCTCTAAGCAATCTCTGGATAAGCAGCCTAAGGATCAAGTCAATCTCCCTGTCCACCTACGGACATGACGTAGCGTCCACAAACAAAGAACGCCAGTACAAATGATATAATGAGTATGTAAAGCATAATCAATAACATAATGGAAGCATAAGAAATAACATAGGATAAAAGAGTCATGGGAGGATAAAGCCATTTATACCTCTAGTGTTGTTCATTGTATTTACTTACCCTTTTTCTAATGGGAACCTTCCATCTCATACATTTATACTTATAGCAGCATCATACCCGACCATAAAGGTTCGGTGTCTTTCATAGCCGACCTTGATAAGGTTCGGTGTTATACCCACTGGCCCTACCAAGGCTCAGTGTCATCCGTACCCAACTGCAGTAGTGTGCGCGCGATAAATATCATACCTAGCTATATAAGCTCGGTATCATTAGTAGTCATACTTTAATATATAAATATGTACACATAGGAGTACATGCATGCCCTCAACATCATCCTCGTCATCATCATTTTCATTATATCCTTCCTTAGAGGATTAACTATCATAGGATGGGACCAATGGTATCATGAGATTTATCAAGAATCATGAGCCTTAGCGATTCTAGGAATGAAGTCATCTTGGAAGACAATATGGAATTCACATGAAGGTCTACAACGATGGGATCCTGCCTTAAGAAAGAAGGGTTAGCCTTACATACCTCTTTGTCTTCTTAATTAATTAATGTTCACCGTCGAAGCTTGAAAAAATCTACATTTAGAGGGATTCATACTATGGTTAAGGCTTAAAGATACTCTTAAATTCAACTAGAATAATTCATGAGTTAATGAAAATTGGGCAGCATTTCCCCTATTTCATCGACTTCTACCATATTGCGAAACAACTCCCAAACAACTATAATAACATGCACCATATCATAATCAAGTGATCTCATTCCATTAAGTCTTCAAAATTCATTCTCATATTCAACTTATACTAACAACTTCACACCAACCCTTAGCACATTTTCATACAACGCTTCCACATCCTTATTATTACCTTTTATAACAAGGTTATATCCATATCATACTAAGAATCATGACTTAAGTTAGCTTACTACTCAAAAACATTATAAAATCTACATTTAGACCTCATCTTCTACTTTCTCCTTCTACCCAAGTTGTTAAACAACTAAGAATTCTTGATAACATGAAATAAGCATGAAAACTAACCTTTTATCTCATAAGAATGAGCCTTGGAGCAAGCTATCAACTTATATGGAAACCCTAGTTTCACTACCCAAAGAATTCTTGAAGTCTACTAACCCTAGCAAAACTTTTAACACATGGATATCTTGATTCTTGCCTCTTGATCTTTAATCTCTCTTGGGTTTGTGTTGATGAGGTGTGTGGAATATTCTAGAGCTCTCAAAAGTTGTGGAGAAGATGAGAAATGAAAAATAGAACTTGGGTCATCTATTTAAAACAAGAAAATAAAGCTGCCCGTCGGGATTTATATGGCCCGTATAATATTATACGGTCCGTATAAGTGACCGTATAATATCATCAGTGATGGCCCTTCACTGTAACTGTTATACAGACCCTTATACGAACCGTATAAGTGGTCGTAAAACTCACCTTTTTGCCAAAATCTTTTTCGTTGATTCGTTTGACCTCCAATCCTCGTGGAACCTTCTTGGCACTTATATAACACTTCATTAACCATACAATAAGCCCTATAGCATCCCCTCAAGACATCTATAAATACTTATCAAATCAACTATCGCGAAAACTCTTTCCAAACATGACTTACATTCACTTCCTTGAACAAACTTAGTCTCATATATCCATATGACTTCGAAATCTTATGGTACGCACTTTAAGCTATCTAATACTCTCCTTAATCTTGTAAGGACTTCATGGTCATCTTAAGCTCACATTAGTCTACTCACAAGGCAACAAATCCAAAATTTTCGAGATGTAAGACATTCGTTGTACACCTATGAAAAGGTGAGTTTATAATATATTAGTCATGTCGATGGCTAATATTTGGTCTTGATTAATAAGCATCTTTTTTACTTTTATTTTAGGTTCAACTTCAGATGCATTTGATGAGCAGCCACAATCAAATTATGTCCCACTAAAAATAGTTCCAAACTGTAAATTTTGTTCTGCAAAGAGATTTGAATATGAACCACCCGCGTTTTGTTGTACCTGCATCTTGTCAAGCTATCTTCACATAATATGCCAACAAAATTACAGAATCTATATTTTGGAGATAATGAACAATCCACACACTTTCGTACATACATAAGAACGTGTTACACCCCGTAGTTTCGTACGTGAAAATTTATAAGTATTGGACGTTCTATGTATAGATACTGGAGTTCCCTTCAAGGATATATGACATTATACGAACTAATACTATGGTAATGACGGTTTATGTTCATATAATAAGCTATGGGAAACTCCGGGACCAGGTAAATCGAAGAAAATAAATTTGTCGAAAACTTGGAAAAAAAGTTGACAGAATTTTTGATAGAATTTTGGGTCAAATTTGGAGCATTATATCTATTAGTATATTAGGAGTTTTAAGGTGTTTCAAAAGCCTAATATGAAGTTCGTCAAATCTAGTTTCCAACGCAACAAATCACTCACCGATACGATATCGGAGTAGAGAATTATGGACGTTACAAGTTAGGCTGACAGAGCAGAAACGGGCTATTGCAGTACCCGGGTTGCTACAGTACCCGACCCAACACACCTTTAAATATCCCTCTAACCCATCATTTTTTATCATTTTCACCATCTTCTCATCCACCACACTTCTAAAGAGTTCTTGAGGGTTCCATAACTCTCAATAAATTTCCACAATCTTCCATAATATTCCATAATCCTCCATAACCTTCCATAATCTTCCATAACCTTTCCATATTATTAATAGAGAATACCAACATCAAAACCCCAAGGATAATCCATGGAAGGTAATTGTTCTTGTTTATCTTCAAGGTGGTGATGAACTTGGTCTTGGAAAGGCGTGAATAAAGTGAAGCTCTTCTACTATAAGGTATGTTCTTCCTATTATTTACATGATTGAGATGATGTAAAGGTTTAGCAATTCTTAGAGAGGAAAGAATCATAGGAGAAAAATCATAAAGTGTTGAATTGAAGTTGATGGCCATGAGGTGAATTTGAAAGGAGATTTTGGGACTAAGTTGAGACTAAATTAAATATAATTCTTTGATTATGGTATTGTGGATATGGTTATGGTTAGTTGAGAAATTTAAAAAACATCGTGTGGGATTTTTCATGGAACCTATTGGTGTTGATAATATTGTGGTTGATATTGGTATTGTTGTTATTGTTGTTGGTTGCTGGATTATAATTTCGAGCTAGGCATATAAAGAGGGGAGATGCTGCCCGAATTTCGGCAGATTCTAAAAAGATTTCATTTGGATGCTTGAGAAAAGTGTATGATATTGAGCCTAATGATACTACGGATGGTTTACGTGTAGATTTACGAGCTTGGAAGGATAAAAGTTAAGTGGCTAAAGAGACCAAAAGGTATGTTAAGGCTAGTCCCTTTCTTTCAAAGGCATGATTCTAAAGCTAGGATTCCATCTATATTTCTATGCCGTTCTTATTCCCAAAAGTAAGAATTCAAGATTTCCAAAGATCTTATGATGTTAAATGAAAAATGTTCTATAATTATTGTGACGATGATGATGATTCCATTCTAGAAATTCCGAAGCTATGATTTGAGAGCATTATGAAATTATTGAGCATTATGAATCCCTTGATCTTACTTATTGTTGATCCTCTCACCTCATGTTACTCGTTCCTTCGAGGTGAGATATAGCGAAGATAATGATTCTATTTTCAATGCTATCTAAGTTCATGATTCTCGAGACTCCCATGACATCGTCGACTTCACCTTAAGATAGTTGATCTTCTAAGGAAGGATATGGCGATAATGATAATGCTAATGATGATGTTGATTTCATTTATGTATTTTTATGTATATGTATGTATGTATGCATTGCGCTCCTACTGATCAGTTGGGTATAACAACGAGTCCCGAAAGAGCCGTGTACGGATAACAACGAGTTCCGAAAGGGCCGTGTATGGATAGCTACGAGTCCCGAAAGAGCCGTGTAGGGATAATAACGAGTCTGGAAAGGGCCATGTACCGATGACACCGAGTTCCGAAAGGGCCGGGTAAGGATTACACCGAGTGCCGAAAGGGCCGGGTACGGATATGACAGATGTATGTATAGTAAATGTATATGAATGCATATGTATGTATGTTGTGTATGGATGTGTATGAATGTTTTTTCCTGTAGACGCGTAGTTTACATGACAGAGATCTTAAAAAGAGTACAAGGTGCAAGTAGACGAGACAAGGATCTTCCGCAGTAGGCTGCTTTTAGGTACCAGTTTTGATTGGTGGGCTCCTTCTCTTTCTGGAGCATGGCTGAGTCTGAGTTGTACATGTTTTTTTGTGACAAGACAGTATATCAGGGGCCCTGTCCCGACTTGTGTACTTCAGTCATGTTCATAGAGGTTTTGCAGACAGATTCATGTGTACTGCTCAGTTATGTCTTGTTAGTGGATATGTGGACGCCGCAGACCCATTACGTATATACGTATGCATGATTTTTATATTCATAGTTGGCCTTCTTGGCCTTATTTTTCCGTTTGAGACATAGAGGATGCGAGTTATCAGCTGGTTCGCTCGGTCTCCGTAAGGTGCCGGGTGCTAATCACGCCTCACCAAGGTTGGGTTGTGACAAATTGGTATCAGAGCAGTTCTGTCCTAGGGTTATCGGCAAGCCATGTCTAGCAGAGTCTTGTTTATGGTGTGCACTGCACCACGCTTATAAACAGGAGGTTGCGGGGCATTTAGGAATGATTGACCGTATTTCCTCATCTTAGATCGTGCGATAGAGCTATGTCATCAGGATTCCCCTTTTTCCTAATTGTGCGTTATGATTTCAGCAATGCCTATGAAGAGAAAAGTGAAAGCCTCCCAAAAGGACAAGTCAGTAGTAGAAAGGAGAACAAAACGAGATTCATCTGCAGATATAGAGAAGGATGAGTCTCAGAATGAGGTTCCATCCCGGACCTCTTACGCTCCACCCATTTCAGAGGGGCATAAAGGAGCCTCAGCTCCAGCTCCAGCACCCCCAGTTCCTCCACCAGATGCTTCGGGCCAGCAGATGAGAGAGGCCATTCAGTTGTTAACTCAGATAGTTGCCGCTCAGGCTCAGCGGCAGGGTGTGAGCCAAGGTGACAGAATGGTCAATGCAAGAGCCCATGATTTTATTAGTTTAGACCCTCCAGAGTTCTTTGGGTCAAAATCGGATGAGGACCTGTAAAGCTTTATAGATGAGATGTCGAGAACGTTATGACTAATGCATGCTTTTGATAATGAGTCAGTAGAATTGGCTTCTTATAGACTACGGATCTTTGCGGTCCATTGGTATACGGTTTTGATCTCCTCTAGAGGAGCTAATGCACCTCCCCTAGTATAGCAGGAGTTTGTAGACGCTTTCCTTCGACATTATCTGCCGCTAGAGGTTCGGCGGGCCAGAGCCGATCAGTTTTTGAATCTCAGCAAGGGAATATGAGTGCCCGCGAGTATAGTCTCCATTTTAATTCGTTGGCTAGGTATGCCCCAGCCATGGTAGCAGCTATGGGAGACCGCATACATCGATTTGTGAGTGGTTTGGGGCCACATTTGCTAAGGAATATTTGACAGCCTCACTTTAGGAGGGGATGGACATTTCTCGTATTCAGGAATATGCTCAGAATTTGGAAGAGCAACGACAGCCATAAGAGGGTGAGCGCGATTATGATAGAGGTGACAGTAAGAGGGCCAGATCTTCAGGAGCTATTAGTGAGTTTAGAGGAGGACATGAGCCGCAGTATTTCAGGCAGCTAGGCCAGTCAGCGGCTAGTGCGCCTTCCCGATTTGTAAGTAAGAGATTTGATCGCCCTATCTATTCCGAACCGAGCCAGAGTTCCAAAATCTCGGGTATACAGTATAAGGGTGACTCGGGCCAGATGAGGCCACCTGCACCACGATGTACTCAGTGCAGTAGATTACATTGGGGACCATGCCGATTAGGTTTAGATGTTTGTTATGCTTGTGGCCGGTCAGGCCATATTATGCGTGAGTGTCCATCCCGAGGTAGTAGGGATACGACCCGGCCTACAGGATCAGTAATGGGTTCGTCATTATCGGTTCGTCATTTCTTATATATATATATAAGAAATATATATATATATATATATATATATATATATATATATATATATATATATATATTATTTCTTATATTTTCGATTGTACTGGGGTAAAATGAAGCCTACGTTAAAGGTAGATATTGATAGCATAAGATAATGGGCTTGGACTAGAGATAGCGCTATAAGAAAAGCAGGATGAATATACGAGGAGTATACATACATAAGCATATAGGCAAGCTATCGTATTAAGAAGGGAAGTAAGAAATGAATGACAAGATGAACTTTGTAGGTATTTCATGATGAAGACAAGGATTGACTAGATAAGGTAGTGGAGGAATTATGACACCCGACAATGGGGCAATCGAAAAGTAATAGAGAGCTATGAAGCAAGATGAGCTAAGGAAATACAAGGAGAAGTTATGAAACTAGACGGAGATGATATCGCAAGAAAAAGATTCATGGATATAAATAGAGAAGGCGAACATTTACGGAATCAAGAGACCCACTTGATTAATGAATCAAAACAACAGATAATTACGCTAGACTATGGGAAAAGACTTATCAGGTGAGAGTCGGGCGAAGGTTAAGAGCAAAAGGAGAACTCAAAGGAAATGATTAAAGATATCGCATTGGATGGGAACAAGCTGGTGACTAAGACAAAGGCCGGGAATATCTGTGAAGCGCAAGAAGGATACGCAGAAATCAAAGAGAATGAAGCAGTTTGAATTCGCTGCATGACAAAGACCCTTAGAAAAGAGTTCACCCCTAATTCATTAGCCGAACTAAGGAATTGGAAATTTTAAGGGTAAGTTGAAGAAAGGAATCCTTAAGGAAGAAATTTGAGACGTTTGACATAAGTGCAAGAGCTACCGTCAGCAAGCGCAAGTGCTAGAAGTCCAACTAAGACCAAGAGGAGTTAAGAAAAAATTTCAGTGTTAAACTGGTTGATAGATAAAGTATTGCAAGGATTAGTTTGACTACTATGGAAGGCAAATGATGCTGTGATATGACTAGTTTGAGGATATCAAAAAGGAAGGAATGGGAATGAATTAAACTCTAAGAAGACGAAGTTAGGGGATATCGGTGAGAACAAGAAATTCTGAATGAAAATATGTATCATATAAAAGTGCAAACGACAAAGGAAGAAAGATAACCTGCGTAATTCGAATAAGTTCTGTTTTAATTGAGCAAGTGAGCAAAGTAATAACCAGTAAATGCAGGTAAGAACATGGACATTTATCTCAGAGTGAACTCTACTTTAACATTCGAGGACGAATGTTTTTGAAGGGGGGGAGAATGTTACACCCCGTAGTTTCGTACGTGAAAATTTATAAGTGTTGGACGTTCTAAGTATGGATACTGGAGTTCCCTTCAAGGATATATGATATTATATGAATTAATCCTATGGTCATGATGACTTACGTTCATATAATAAGCTATGGGAAGCTCCGGGACCAGGTAAATCGAAGAAATTAAATTTGTCGAGAACTTGAAAAAAAAGTTGACAGAATTTCGAACAGAATTTTGGGTCAACTTTGGAGGGGCATATTTCCTAGTATATTAGGAGTTTTAAGGTGTTTCAAAACCCTAAAATGAAGTTTGTCGAATCTAGTTTTCAACGCAATAAACCGATCGTCGATACGATATCAAAGTAGAGAATTATGGACGTTACAAATTAGGCTGACAGAGCAAAAACGGACTGCTACAGTACCCGGGTTGCTACAGTACCCGGGCCAACACACCTATAAATATCCCTCTAACCCATCATTTTTTTTTTTTATCATTTTTCACCATCTTCTCATCCACCACACTTCTAAAGAGTTTTTGAGAGCTCTTGAGGGTTCCATAACTCTCCATAAATTTCTATAATCTTCCATAATATTCCATAATCCCCTATAACCTTCCATAATCTTCCATAACCTTTCCATATTATTAATAGAGAATACCGACATCAAAACCCCAAGGATAATCCATGGAAGTTAATTGTTCTTGTTTATCTTCAAGGTGGTGATGATCTTGGTCTTGGAAAGGGGTGAATAAAGTGAAGTTCTTCTACTATAAGGTATGTTCTTCCTATTATTTACATGATTGAGATGATGTAAAGGTTTAGCAACTCTTAGAGAGGAAAGAATCATAGGAGAAAAATCATAAAGTGTTGAATTGAAGTTGATGGCCATGAGGTGAATTTGAAAGGAGATTTTGGGACTAATTTGAGATTAAATTAAATATAATTCTTTGATCATTGTATTGTGGATATGGTTATGGTTAGTTGAGAAATTTGGAAAACATCGTGTGGGATGTTTCATGGAACCTATTGGTGTTGATAATATTGTGGTTGATGTTGGTATTGTTGTTGGTGCTGGATTATAATTTCGGGCTAGGCATATAAATAGGGGAGATGCTGCCCAAATTTCGGCATTCTAAAACATTTCATTTGGATGCTTGAGACAAGTGTATGATATTGATCCTAATGATACTACGGATGGTTTACGTGTAGATTTACGAGCTTGGAAGTATAAACGTTAAGTGGCTAAGGAGACCGAAAGGTATGTTAAGACTAGTCCCCTTCTTTCAAAGGCATGATTCTTAAGCTAGGATACCATCTATATTTCTATGCCGTTCTTATTCCCAAAAGTAAGAATTCAAGATTTCCAAAGCTCTTATGATGTTAAATGAAAAATGTTCTATAATGATTGTGACGATGATGATGATTCTATTCTAGAAATTCTGAAGCTATGATTTGAGCGCATTATGAAATTATTGAGCCATTCCATGAATCCCTTGATCTTACTTAGTTGATCCTCTCACCTCATGTTACTCGTTCTTTCGAGGTGAGATATAGCGAAGATAATGATTCTATTTTCAATGCTATCTAAGTTCATGATTCTCGAGACTCCCATGACATCGTCGACTTTACCTTAAGATAGTTGATCTTCTAAGGAAGGATATAGTGATAATGATAATGCTAATGATGATGTTGATTTCATTTATGTATTTTTATGTATATGTATGTATGCATTGCATTCCTACTGATCAGTTGGGTATAACAACGAGTCCCGAAAGGGCCGTGTATGGATAACAGCGAGTCCCGAAAGGGCCGTGTACAGATAATAACAAGTCCCGAAAGGGCCGTGTACGGATGACACCGAGTTCCGAAAGGGCCAGGTACGGATGACACCGAGTGCCGAAAGGGCCGTGTACGGATATGACAGATGTATGTATAGTATATGTATATGAATGCATATGTATGTATGTTGTGTATGGATCTGTATGAATTTTTTTTTCCTTTAGATGGGTAGTTTACATGACAGAGATCTTAAGAAGAGTACGAGGTGCAAGTAGACAAGACGAGGATCTTCCGCGGTAGGCTGCTTTCAGGTACCAGTTTTGATTGGTGGGCTCCATCTCTTCCTGGAGCATTGCCGAGTCTGAGTTGTACATGTTTTTGTGTGACAAGACGGTATGTCGGGGGTCCTGTCCCAATTTGTGTACTTCAGTCATGTTCATAGAGGCTTTGCAGACATATTCCTGTGTACAGCTCAGTTATGTCTTGTTAGTGGATATGTGGACGCCGCAGGCCCATTACGTATATACCTATGCATGATTTTATATTCATAGTTGGCCTTCTTTTGCCGTTTGAGACATAGTGGATGCAAGTTATCAGCTGGTTCTCTCGATCTCCATAAGGTGCCGGGTGCCAATCACGCCTCACCAAGGTTGGGGTGTGACAGAACGTATAATAACCTATTCACATTTACATCACTTGAGGCAAAGTATCATAAAGATTTGGCTAAAAGAAATTGTGGTGTATATACCTTTAAAGTTCAAGGACAAATGTATCATTTGATAAATGATTTGTATCCTCAAGATGGAAAACCAAAAAACCTACAATTGTATTTCAACGATAATAGTAACGAATTAGCATATAGGATGGCTTGTTCCAACAAAGTTCATGAATCAGTAGTGAAGGAACTGATGGACATATTATCAAATAATCCATACTCTATCTTTCTTCGATCTTTGGTAAATATTTCAAACCTTGAAGACTTTCACATCGGTTTTAGATGTGAAACGGGTTTAGACCAGCGAGTATATAACCTGCCTACCTCCTTTGAAGTTGCAGCAATATGGGTTGAAGAAATGATGGTAGAGCTATTCGGGCACCTCACATCCAAATCTATACTCACAACAATTGTACAAAAAGAGTAAATTATTATTATGGATGTTATGATCCTTTACAATATCCGTTATTGTTTCCACATGGCCAAAGTGGATGGCATTGTGGTATTAAGAAAATTTGTGGGATAGAGAACATTTGTAGACATCCTACAACTTATGAAAATGATGAGATACCAAACATACGAAACATTTGCTCTCGTGACGGGTATCTTGAAATAGAGGATGATATTCTGAACAAGGGAAAGCGAAAATGGAATACGGTGTCCGTTCGTGAATATTATTGTTACAAACTGCAAATGAGAGATGATGAAGAAGATGAAATCTTACACACTGGAAGAATATTTCAACAATATTTGGTTGACGAATATATAAAACTTGAAACACAAAGATTGGATATTTATGCATTTAATCAGGATTTATTCAGAACGGATATACTACAAGGACTCATTGATATTTTGAGATTCGGTGAGAGAGATGCTTCAAATATCGGTAAGAGAAGGTTTCTCTCGAATTCTTTTATTGGTGGCCCTAGAGATATGCGCCAACACTACATGGATGCTATTGCATTAGTCCAGCGTTTTGGTAAACCTGATTTATTTATAATCATGACGTGTAATCCATCTTGGCCCGAAATAAAGGAACATTTAGTATCTATTGATGAAGTACAAAATAGGCCTGATCTAATTAGCAGAGTGTTTAGAGCAAAAATAGAAGAACTAAAAATGGATATCCTAAAATGAAATATTTTTGGAAAAGTTGCAGCTTTTATGTATACCATAGATGTCACACCCCACCTTTGGTAAGGCGTGATTGGCACCCGGCACCTTACAGGAACCGAGCGAACTAACTTATGACTTACATCCTTCGTGTCTGAAACGGAAACAATAAGATCAAGAGGCTAAATATGAACATAATATCATGCATAAGTAAATGTACAATAGACCTATGATGCCAACATTACTACTGTCACACAATGACTAAGCTGTACACAGGAACTGTCTGCAAAGCCTCTTATGAACATGACCAAGTATATATAAGTCGGGACGGTGCCCCCGACATACCCTCTTGTCACGAAAAAAAACATATACAACTCGGACTCGGCAATGCTCCAGGAAGAAGTGGAGCCACCACTCGAGAACCTGAAGGCAGCCTACAATAAAAGATCCTCGTCTCGTCTATCTACACCTGCGGGCATGAATGCAGCGTCCACAAGAAGGAACATCAGTACGAGCAATGTACTGAGTATGTAAGGCATGAATAGTAGTATGATTTCAGAAAGAAGATAACATAAGATAAAGTAAGTAATTATACCTCGTACTCTTCTTAAGACCTCTATCATGTAAACTACTCGTCTACAGGAAAAACATTTCATACACATCCATACATACATATGCATTCACATACACTTACTATACATACATTTGTCATATCCGTACTCGGCCCTTTCGGGACTCGGTGTCATCCGCACCCGGCCCTTTCGGGACTCGGTGTCATCCGCACCCGGCCCTTTCGGGACTCGGTATTATCCCCAACTAATCAGTGGGATGCAATGCGTACATACATACATATACATAAAAATACATAAATGAAATCAACATCATCATTAGCATTATCATTATCAATATATCATTCCTTGAAGGATCAACCTTCTTAAAGTGAAATCGATGATGTCATGGGAGTCCCGAGAATCATGAACTTATATAGCATTAGGAATAGAATCGTCATCGCTATATCTCACCTTGAAAGAACAAGTATTATGAGGTGAGATCAATCACAAAGAATAGTCTCAAGATCATGAATAAGCTCAATAATATCGTAAGGACCATGAGATTCATAGACTCCTAGCATTTGTGGAAGCAAGGATATTATGGATATGGCACAAAGGTTTATAACAAGGAATCATGCCTTTAGAAAGAAAGGATTTAGCCTTAACATACCTTTTTGGTCGCCTTAACTTTAACTACTCAACGCTTGTCCTCCCAGGCTCGTAAATCTATATTCAAGAAAATTTATACTATTGTTAGACTCACTTTTATACGCTTGTCTTAGTCCTTCAAATAAATCTTTCTACAACAAGCCGCCGAAATTTCAAGAAAGATCTCCCCTATATTCTTTACCTCCTCCAAATACCAAAACAACTCTCAAACAATACCAACTACATCAACAACCATATCAATACCAATATATTCCATAAAACATCCCACACGATATTTCTCCAATATTCAAACCAACCATAAAAACATCCATAATACCGTAATCAAAGAATTATATTCAACTCTTTATGATTTTTCTCCTATGATTCTTTCCTTTCCAAGAATTGCTAAACCTTTATATCATCTTAATCATGTAAATAATAGCAAGAACATACCTTATAGTAGAAGAACTTCACTTTATTCACCTTAAACTTGAACCACACGCGTCGCTATACGATTCTATACTCGCAACTATACGTTGCCTGAACCGGAATTCGGAATTATCATCGATTTAGGCTTGAAATTTGGGTTTGGAAGTTGGGGAAATTTCTAGAGGATTTTGGAACAATTTGGAAGAAGTTTTGGCTGAAAAAGAGGGGGCAAGCCCCTTTTATATTAGTTCAAATTCGGGTCGGGTCACCGTAGCAAAGATCAGAAAGAAGACAAGATCTTTGTAGCACGCGTTTTCGCTCCGTCAATTTGAACTTGTAACGTCCATAATTCTTTGTTCCGATATCGTATCGATGAGAGGTTTGTTGCGTTGGAAACTAGACTCGATGAAATTCATTTTAGGCTTTTTAGAAACCTTTAAACTCTCAATATACAAGGAGATATATCCCTCCAAAGTTGACCCAAAATTCTATCAACTTTTTTCAAATTTTCGACAAACTTTTTTTCTTCAATTTGCTTGATCCCGGAATCCTCCATAGCTTATTATATGAACTTAAACCCTCGTAACCATAAGGTTGGTGCATATAATCTTATATATCCTTGAAGGTAACTCCAGTAACCGTACTTAGAACGTCCAACACTTATTAATTTTCACGTACGAACCTGCGCGGTGTAATAGTAGAATTTCAAAAATGAGGTTTACCACATGCTTATTTCCTTCTAATACTTACTGCTGAGTACAAGTTGTTGACACTGGGATCTTATGATAGTATCATTAGGGCTGAATTATCTGATCAAGATGCAGAACCATATTTACATTCATGTGTTCTTAAACACATGATGCATGGTCCTTGTGGAAATCTTAATCCTACAAATCCTTGCATGAAGAAGATGGGTTGTTGCAAGTTTAATAATCCAAAATGCTTCACCGATCATGCCTCAAAAGGAGCTAATTCTTATCCAATTTATAGAAGATGAAATACAGGAATAACAGTAATGATAAGAGATCACTACTTGGATAATTCGTGGGTTGTTCCATACAACCCTTTTTTACTTGGAAAATTTAATTGTCATATGAATGTTGAAGTATGCTCTGACATTAAATTCGTCAAGTATCTATATAAATATATTTGTAAAGGACATGACAAAATTTCATTTTTCGTACATGCTAATGAGAAAAACATAGAAATTGACGAAATAAAAGAATATTAGTATGCTAGATGGGTATCACCACCGCAAGCTACATGGCGTTTGTTTGGTTTCTCTATCAGTGAAATGTCACCAAGTGTGTGTTCCCTACAAATTCATCTTGAGGGACAACAATATGTTTCATTTAAAAACAATGCTAATATACGTGCAGTTGTAAATAATCCGATGATTAAGTTGACCATGCTAACTGAATTTTTTTACATGAATAAAACTAACCCAGATGCTATAGAACTTAATTTGTTGTATAAAGAATTTCCTAAATATTTTGTGTGGTCGCCTAAGGACAGGAAGTGGTCACGCCGACAAAAAGGGCATACTATTGGACGTGTTGTAACATGTCATCCTACAGAAGGTGAACGCTATTATCTAACATTGTTGTTAATGAATGTTAGAGGACCGAAATCATATGAAGATTTACGAATTGTTGATGAAGTACCATGTAGTAGCTTCAGAGAATCTGTTGAAAAGCGAGGTCTTCTACATTATGATAACAATTTGATTGAATGCATGTTAGAAGCAACAAGTTATCAAATGCCACATAGTTTAAGACGCTTGTTTGCTACATTATTAGTATATTGTAATCCAGTGAACCCAAGAGAATTGTGGGAACAATTTGAACAGCCCATGTCTGAAGATTACAAGTTACTACCCAATATTGGAAGAAACAAAATTCGACTTCAAGTTTTAAGTCATATTAATGACATATTGCATTCTATGGGAGCTGACATAAATGAATTTAAACTTGTTCAACAAACAATCCGACCTTCCAAAATAGCAAAAGAGGCAAAGGAAGTTCATTTTGAGAGAACAATTGTCGTTAGTGAAGAAGACGTCTCACTATGCAAAAAGCTGAATAGGGATCAACTTAAAGCTTATAATATAATTATTGAGAGAATATTCTCACATAGAGCGGGAGCATTTTTTATTGATGGTCCAGGAGGAACAGGAAAAACATTCTTATATCGTGCTTTACTCGCAACTATACGGTCTAAAGGATATATAGCATTGGCAACAACTACTTCCGATGTAGCTGCTTCCATTCTTCCTATTGGACGAACTGCACATTCACGCTTTAAAATTCCAATAAATGTTGATGATACGTTTAGTTGCAATATTAGCAAACAAAGTGCACTAGCATGCTTAATTAGAGCTGCAAAATTAATCATATGGGATGAAGTGTCAATGGCAAAAAAAAAAAAAAATGATTGAAGCTTTTGATTTACTCTTGAAAGGCCTCATGGATACAAATATACGTTTTGGTGGAAAAGTTGTGGTTTTTAGATGTGATTTTAGACAAACACTTCTTGTTATGTGAAACGGAAAAAAAGAAGATTTTATTAATGAAAGTTTATTATATTCTGACATTTGGGAAGAACTTGAAAGATTGCCCTTATCCGAAAATATGAGAGCAAAAGTAGATTCTCAATTCTGTGATTATTTAATGAGAATTGGAAATGGACAAGAGAAAGTTAATTCTACAAATAAGATTGAAATTCCAGATTCTTTTATTATTCCTTTTACCACTGAAAGAGAATCTTTAGATAAATTGTTCATAATAACATATCCAAATATGCACACATTTTTCTCAATAACATCTTTCTCAAATTCTCGTGTTATTCTAACAAGAAAAAAAATGATTTCGTAAACGAAATAAATGACATGCTTATAGCTAAATTTCCAGGAACATCAAAAAAGTTTGTCGATATTGATGAAACCATTGAACCTAATGATCAGGCACAATTTAAGGACCTATTACATACTCTTAACCCTTTCAGCTTGCCACCATATAAGTTATCATTAAAATAGAATTTTCCAATTATATTATTACGAAATCTAAATCCATGTGAAGGCTTATGTAATGGTACACGGTTGACTTGCTGTGACTTTAAAACACATGTTATAAGTGCTAAGATTTCATCGGGTGACTTCAAAGACCCACATGTCTTTATCCCAAGAATACCATTAATAACATCTCAAGATGAAAAAATGTCAGTTCCTTTCAAAAGGACACAATTTCGTATACGATTATGTTTTGCTATGACCATAAATAAAGCACAAAGTCAAACATTGGATATTGTTGGAATTTATTTGTGAGAACTTGCCTTTTCACATGGTCAACTTTATGTTGCTTCATCAAGAGCAAAGAGTTCAAACTGTATAAAAATGCTAATTCGGCCTCTAATAGTAACGGATTATGATGATCGCTCGACATATAATGTAGTTTATGATGAAATCATTCAAAAAACAATTCTGCAAAGATAATATATCATAACCAAGTACTGTTTTGTTCTTTCTCCATTTTATTTTGCATTATTTACTTTTATCACTCAGTATACTAACCATATCTTCTTTTTGCTTTTCCCCGTTTTACAGTATCTACTACAAAATATGGAATATAGACTTAATATTAATGAAATAACTCCGGAAACGAGAGAGTGGACATGCAAAGTACAGCTTATTGAAAAAACTAGAGCAAGATAGAGTAAGGATGGGCGGATACGATTTCAAATCATGATTGCTCAAGATGAGATGGTAATCTTACTACTTCCATGCTTACAATTCCAATAATTTATAATTTCTGTCTTATTGTAATCTATAGTATTTTCAATACGTTTTGATGTTAGATTTGGTGTTTCTTTCACATGAGAATTAGAGAGTGTTTCTTGACATATCGTGGGTATTCACATCATTTAATTAAGACCTAGATAATTATTATGGAGACTGTTTTGTGTTTCAGATTTATATGATTTTCTTTGGAGTATTTTGGAAGATGAAGTTTGTTCGGTAACAATCTGTTTGGTTATTTGTTATATACATCTCTCCTTACCCTTGAATTGTTAAAAATTGTTTCATCTTATTTGTTTTTGATTTTAAAAAGCTTAACTGAGCATGGATATTAAGAAATATAATTTATGTTAGTAATAATTAAATTTCATATAAGTATATTTTCAATATATGAAAAAAAAACTTTCATTTGCGGAGCCCTTATTAATAATCTTTCTTTTACTGGTGTTTTTACTGCTTCGAAGCTATTTTGCCTATGCTATTGTGAATATTTTGTCTTGTGAGACATAAAAGCCAGCATTGTTTAGTGTTATTCATTTTCTTGTGTCAAGTTTGCTGTTATTAACATGTCATGCTATGCACATCCTCCTATTATGTACATGATAGCTTTTGTCCACAAAAGTTTAGGCTTAAGCAGATGAAAGAAATGACATAAACATTTTTTATTCTCTGATAGGATGTTTCCTATAATTTTATTCCAACTTTATTGCGCATTTGAATCTACCATGCCAAATGCATGGGAACCACGGGCGTACAACAACACAGAAGTAGGCGACTGACTCTCTGGTTCGGAGAGACAGAGATCAGATGAAACAGACCTCTTTGATTTCTCTGGAGCTAGGATTCCATTTTTAACTTGAGTAGCCATTTGGATAAGGGTGCATTAGCTTTCTTCTAGGTCGAGGATAAGGAATCTCAATGGATTTCACAAAGCTTGTATCACCATTAGTTGATTCATAAACAACCTAAATCACAAGAAAACATTAAACATCAATAACCAATATGAAACAGATTCGACTCCTGTTAATGACTGGATGGATGCCTTTAGAGTCATAAACAATATGACTTACTTTAGAAGGTGGCATATAGATAAAATGGGATAAGAGGAGTAAACATTTGTGAAAAACTTCTGAGCATGGCTTCTGATCTGAACTGCAGTTTTGGTGCCCACATGCTCTGTGAATTTCAAATAATCCATTCATTTTATTAAATGTTTACCTTCTATGCGTTACCATGCCCTACCATAAAGCTTTAATATCTATTTAACTGATTATTTGTAAATACAAAGAAGAACAAGTTGCTGTTGTTTTGTATGGAGATGACATAGGAAAATATGAAAAGAAGTTCACTCTCTTCGACACATATTTGATATCAACTGCAAAAGTTAGACCACCTCTACCCTATGGAATTCCTGTCAATATGTTTGAATGGGTTCTAGATAGATTTACTATTGTTGAACAAGTAAAAGGAGACAATGTAGAGGATCCACCATTGCCTGCTCCAACAAGATTAAACACAGTATCTTTAGCAAACCTGGACCAAGAGCCACAACGTGTGGAATTTGGTAAGGAGTACTTCACTGTGTATTTTAAAGTATACTTATATGTCATTTCATGAAATAGTATTCACGGCACCCCTATAAATAGACATACTTGCTGTTGTTGTAAGTTGTGGTCCAATAAAGATTGTTGGCGTCCATGGAAACAAATGTCAACAAATCATTGTCATGGATACAAAGTAAGTCCACTAACATTCTACTTGTTTGAAAATTGCCAATAATTTTAAACATATTGAATTTCATCGCAGTTCTTATTTATAGTATCATTAAAATATTGTGTTACTTGAAACTACATTGGGAATACAGCTTTGATCTTCTTCTTTGCAATCTAAGAAAGCTGCCTGCTTCATGTAACACCCCGTACCTTTAACCTAAGCTTTGACCATAATTCTAGACTTAGGAAACCAGATGAAGAATGTAGGAATTGGAATTTCCTCTTCATTTGTAAGATGGGGGTTTACGCCCATGAACAGTGACTGTATTTCAGTATACGACCCGTATTTCAAGTCGTAAGTAGGCACCAAAGATCACTGAGCATTCTGGAATTTGGCATTGGGAGATTTCATTGTTAGACTGTATTTTGAAATATGGCCCATATTTCAAATCATATTTGGAATTCAGGAAAACTTCCTTTATGAAAGTGGTAGAGCTTTGAAATACCTTTCCAACGGTATATTATAGGGGTCAAACGGACATCTGTGGAAAGAGTTATGGCCATATTACTGAGTCACAGTGCAGTCCAAACAAAATACCGATCGTATTTCAAAATGTGGCCCGTCTTTCAAAATACGGCCAGTATTTTGCTGGGCGTAAAATTTAATGTTCCAAAACCATATATATTCGTCCATATCATTCCAAATCATTATTTTTCATTCCTTCAAGCCCTAGAACGACCTCCTACCCTCTCCCATCATCACGAACACCAAGGTAAGCCTATTCTAATCATTCCAAGTCAATTCTAATATATATCCTTGTAATCTAAACAAGAAATCATCATTCTTAACCTAGGGTTTTCAAGAAAACCCATCTCAAGGTTCAAGATTCAAGATTTTGAAAATCTTCTTCAAAGTTTAAGTCTTTAATTCAAGTTTTGGAGCATTACCAGGTATGTAGGGTTTCTATCTACGTGTGAGAACATCATTGTTCTTTCCCACACTTCTTCTTCCATAAAGTATGAAGCTTCACAAAAACTAGGATTTTAACCATGTTCATGATAACCCTAGGTCCATACCCCATGTTATATTATGTATTAAGTTATTATAATTCTTCATTGTGTTCTTGATACATCATTATGATTACTGAGAATCTATATGTAATTCATGAAAACCCATACATTGCATTCCATGGATTCTTACATGCAAGTTATGACTATTATGATATTTTCAAGAAATATACTACATGTTTTACAAGTTTTCGTGCACTTATATTACATAATTACTCTCGTGACATGATACAAGATACATACATGCTAAATACAAGTTATTTCATGAAACCATGTTTACAAGTTAATTCATGAAAATTCTTAGCCAACTATTCTTTCATG
>NW_026726832.1:0-78651 GCF_029784015.1 Lycium ferocissimum
ATGCTAAGTAAAGGCTATGTATATGATATAAACATGAGTATGAATGGAAATATGAATACGAATGCGAAAATGTATACGAAAGGTAAATGAGTACGGATATGGATGTATGTACACGGATACGCAATAGAAATGGAATGTCCCTATGGAAAGCAAGTAAGTGCTATGACGATGATACTATTATCTCCCATCCCATGCTATTTCATATGTTGTCTATTATGCTTTCATATTGATGTTGATCATGCTTTACATATACATTCTTCGCATCGACGTCCTTTTGTTTGTGGACGTTGCGTCATGCCCGGGTGGCCAGAGACGGACTTGATCTATAGCTATATTTCTCGGACTACATAGCGGAGCTCCATTTCCTTCAGAGTGTGGACTTTTGGTATAGATTCTTTTGTGTACATATTTATGGGCACGGCGGGGTCCTGTCCCGCCTATATGATATGACGTATTCTTCTAAGAGGCTCGTAGACATGTGTATATGGTTAGATGTGTTTGGCCTTGTCGGCATATATTTTGGGATATTATTTTGTTAGCCTTGTCGGCTTATATACATTTATATGGGCATAGTTGTTAATGATGATATAAGTGAATTGTCGCCCAATGAGATTAGAATGATGATGAATGAAAAGTGTGATTTATCCATGTGGCTCACCTAGTTGAAATGTGAAAGTATGTTAAGAGGTGCCCGGGTGGGTTAGCACCGGGTGCCCGTCGCGGCCCTCCGGGTGGGTCGTGACAGGTATGAATTCTCTTGAATGTAGATTTACGAGCTTGGAAGGATAAGCATTAAGTATTAGGCAACCAAAAAGGTATGTTAAGGCTAGTCCTTTTCTTTCAAAAGGCATGATTCCTATGTTGTGATTTCATAGATGTTTCCATAATCTTCTTACTTCCAAAAGTTAGAAGTTCCTGATTCTTAAAAGCTTCTTATGATACTAAAGATGAGATCTTTTCTATGATAAGCATGATGATGATGATTTTGATTCTAGAAATTCCAAAGCTCATGATTTTAATGCTATTATGTGATCATTGAGTTTATGTTATGATTTCCTTTATTCTACTCACTGTTGTTGATCTCATCTTATGTTACTTGTTCCTTCAAGATGAAATATAGCGATAATGATTGCTCCATAATATAAATCGGACGTTACCGACGTTCCTCGACACTAACATATGTGGATCGGGCTGCATGTTCCGCAGCATTATATTTATGGATCGGGCCGTACGTTCCTCGGCACTAACATATATGGATCGAGCTACACGTTTCGCAGCACTTTATTTATGGATCGGGCCGTATGTTCCTCCGCACTAACATATATGGATCGGGCTGCACGTTTCGTAGCACTGTACTTATGGATCAAGCTATACGTTCCACAGCACTGAAATTTATGGATCGAGCTGCACATTCCGCAGCACTATTATGTTATACAGGTATGAAAGGCTTTTATGAAAAGACAAAGCATGCATGATATTCGCCCTAAGAGGCAATCTGACACGCAGATTATCCTTATCTCATGTTATATTCTATATTTCTTATTATGCTATTATTCATGCCTTATATACTCAGTACATTGTTCGTACGGATGTCCTTTCTTATGGACACTGCGTTCATGCTCGCAGGTAGATAGGTACACGGATTTGACCCGTCGGTGATTTATCAGCGGATTCTCAGGAGCACTCCACTTACTTCAGAGCGGCGTATCTATTGGTATTGGTCCTTATGGTCACTTGTATTCTATGTAGAGGCTCGTAGATGTGTGTATAGTTAGACATTTCATGACCCTACCGATTCATATCATTGTATGACATTTTAGTAGCCTTGTCGACTGGTGATGATGGACATACTTGTTGAAGATTATATAGAGATATGTCGTTATATTGTGATATATGTCCTTACAGATTATGATATCCAGGAACTATCTCTATGGTCCACCCAGAAATGTTTATGAGATGTATATTTAGAGGTGCTCATTGTGTTAGCTCCGGGTGCTCGTCATGGCCCTCTGGTTGGGTCGCGATAAAAGTGGTATCAGAGCAGTCCGTCCTAGGGTGTGTCTATGAGCCGTGTCCAATAGAGTCTTTTTTATGGGTGTAAAGCGTGCCACACTTATAAACAAGAGGCTGCAGGGAACTTACGAATGATTATCCTTTCTTTCTTATATTAGATCGTGCCATAGAGCTAAATTATCTGATGTGATGTCTTTAATTCTAACCCTAAATGTTTTAATTACGGATAAGTAGTTGATTATGCCGCTATGAGATAATTGATGAGAATTGAAGTTGTTACTCCGTAAGGTATGTTTCCTGTCTTATCGATATTAATAGACTTTGATATGAGAACCTGAGGTAAATGTTAAGGGTATTGTGATCGCCCTGTGAGGCATTGGATGTATTTTCTGGACTGTGTGCAGGAATGAGGCAGTAAGAAGTATAGAGGAAACTCTGCCGAAATTTTTACAAATTGAATTGTTTGAATATCTATGCTATAGAGAAAGAATGAAGGAAAAATATGACAATCGAACGTTTCGTATGTCATGATTAAATGAACCATTATGAGACACTTTCCAAGAGATGTTTTAGAATAATTTTATTTTAATTTAAGGGAAGAACCCTAGAGGGGAAAAATGATTTGTAATTAAAAGAGTTGGAATGAGTGCATTTGAGATTTTGGAGAATTGAGATTTATTGAAGATATAGGGAAAGTTGACACTAAGAATTCAAATGCAATATTACGATTTATAGAGTGGTGAGTAAAAGATAAAGACAAGATATTGATATAGGAAAGGAAGTTAACGAGTAGGGGAAAGTTTTACTCTAGAATTTTAAGCATATACATAAGATCAGGACGGGTTGATGACAGGCACACAGACTCGTTTTATCAGACTTTCCTATATGATGTGAGTTTGCATTGGGATTCAGAAGTCACCAGTCATTCGACTTCAAAGGGGTTTTTTGAGTATTTGATAGTTGGTGCTATTCTGAGAATCATTATGGCAAAGTTAGTTCGGGTATTAATGATGACCTGTAACTCAAGAATGAGAAATGGATAGGTAAGTTGGAATGTAATTACGATTGTCTTCTAGATTGCTTATATAACTTCCAAATGTGATGTTGCGTGGCCGATGAAGGAAGTAGAAATTGTATCAACCTTAGGAACATGTGGTGTATTTCTAGCTAATCCTTATAAGAAGGATTCTGTCACGACCCAACCCCGTAGGCAGCGACTAGTGCCCGAGCTGGACACTCATATACACACCTGTTAGCTGTAATCAGCCTATAACTAGCATAATAAAGAACTTATATAAAAAGACAAGACGTCGTCTCAAAACTATCACATATATACACATATCACAGCAACCTATCTCCTGAGGAGTTACAACTCTCAACAGATAACATCGTACATAAGCCGGCGAGGCTATCATAACATGTGGGAACGTCCCAACTATATACATGCAAGCCGACAAGGCTGCCACTACATACAGTATCCCAAAACATATATATATACATATGCAAGCCGACAAGGCTGCCACTACGAATGGGAATGTCCCAAAACATAAGTCATATATACACAACTAACAGCAACTATATACAAATCCACACATATGTCTACAGACCTCTAAGAGTAACAACAGTATCATATGACGGGACAGGGCCCCGCCGTACCCCTGAATGAACACATATATACAACGAAAGGATCTATACCCAAAGGCTAGGCTCTGGGACAATAGAGCACTCCAAGTCAACGTGACAATCCTAAGTCGGCGGATCACCAAAGCAAGAATCGTACATCGCGGGCATGAACGCGGCCCGAGGAAAGGGGGTCAGTACGAAATATGTACTGAGTATATAAAGCATGAAATATAGTAAACAGGATTATAACCGAAATAAGAAGTACAGAAAACGAGTACAATAACCAGAATATCAAAATGCTTTCTTTTGAAACACAAATCATGCATGTCAATATCATATATCATATCCGGCCCATTGTAGGACTCGGTGAACATGGTCGCCACCTGTCTTGGCGCCATAACACAAGATACTCCCGAACACAAAGATAACTCGTATCTCGGCATAACTCCGTATCACAAAGATAGCTCCGTATCACAAAGATAGCTCCATAACACAAAGCATAACACCATAACACGGCATAACACCATAATACAAAGATAACACCATAATATATATATATACCGTACCCGGCCCTCTAGTGAGGGACTCGGTGAAAGATGTAATAACAGTATGCACGAGCAGAGTAGTGAGTAACCATATGCATATAAATCATCATTTGAGACTGAATAGATAAGTAAACTAACCAACGCTCGAGTGTCAGGATGTTAGCCATATTAAGTTCTCTCTAATTGTCATTACGAACTATATTAAGGAAAGTCTCAGGGGTCATAGTCATGTATCAAACCAATACGAGACAACTTATGAAAGTTAAGGACGTTATTCATTACAGAATCCCTTAAGAATAAGAACTCTTTATGCATCATTTACTGTCCAATCATATAAAAGACTCGAGGGCAATAGCTCGACTACATTAAGAATTTTAATATCAAGAAGTGAATAAGAATCATAAATCATACTCGGAACTTATGAATAGAGTTACCCCAAAGCTCATATCTTATCTTACTTACATCTAGGACATGCCAAAAGAAAGAAAGGATAGGCTTTACATACCTTTAGCGTTTACTCGCAACACAACATGTATATCTCTGCCCAATAGTGCCTCAACCTATATTAAGATGTCAAGAACTACGATTAAACTACGGGGAGATTCAAAACGTATTCTAACGTTAGTAACTCCTTTCTAGATAATTAGACGGCGTTTCCCTTACATTCAAACCAACCATATACAACCAAACCAACATCAATAATCATATGTTCAAGTACCAACCCGAGACCTATTCAAACAAGACTCGAGAACACTCCGTACAGCCCGTACAACATTCCAAAATAGCCCAACCAACACACAATACAACATATAATCTTCCAAGCTCAACAAGAACAACAACACATTCTTTTCTTTCAAATTCATGAACTATACCAACAACCACACGTTAACAACATCATCCACATAAATGCAAGAAACTATATTAACATCATATTAACTTCTACAACAGCCCACAAACAATTACAACTCCACTTGAACCATTAAACCCTTTATTCTCATCATAAAATCCATGCCAACAACAACCAAAATACCAAGTAAAATTAGTTCATCATTCCTACACAAAACAGCCCCTACACGGGCTTAACACCAACATACATAATTTCATGAATTTCATTCATTTCTACAACTACAACACGTTCACAACCACCCTCAATACATGTAAAAGAAGATTAAACCTTACCTTTAATCCTTGACTTCTCAACTTGGCTAGAATTTGTGCCTTGAATTAATTCTTGTTCTTGCTACCTAGGATCAATCCCACGTTGTTATACACCTTCCAAAGGGTTGAAATACTTGAAGAAAATTAATTCTTGATCAACAAACAAAAGTTCAAACTCGGCCAGCCATGGCCGAGAGCTTCTCCTCTCTATCTCTTAAGCTTTTCTTTTGTTTGTGAAGATAAATGATTCATTAGTCATCAATTTCCCTTTTTATATGTTATATCCCGTATTTTGTACGCTGGGATATTCCGAGCTAAGTGTGGAAAGTTGAGGACAAGGCTATTTTTCGATTTCGTTCTAAGGCATAAGTCGCTTATGATTTTATTAGTATGGAATATTAAGGAGTTTGGGGTTAAAAGTGAATTATGGAAAGTTAGACATTTCATGAAAATTTGGGGCCAAAAGTGAAATTTGGAAAATTAATTTTCATGAAATATAGGCCATGTGGCCGTGCAAGGTGGTATGGGGTGTGGCCCACATGGATTAATTATATAAGTAGTATAAGATGACTAATTAGTCATCTTCCACACTTGAGAAAATTCAAGAAGTTTGGAGAAAAGAAAGAAGGAGACATTCGGCCATGCTTGGCCGAAATTCATGTCCAAGAAATGATCAACAAAAAATTATTTTCTTCTAGTTTTCCTACCAAATGGAAGGTCCTTATCAACATGGGATCATTGTTGGAGCAAGCAAACTCCTCATCCTTGCAAAAGATCACCCTAGCCGAGTGAAGAGGTGGAGTGGAGAAGGTATGGTTTAATCTTCGCTTTTATGTGTTATGAATGGTTGGTGCATGTCGTAGCATGTAGAAATGAATGAAAATCATAGAATCTTGCAAGTGGAAGTTGAACCGTGTGTGTGTGAGTTTGGCCGTGTATAGGTGTGTGTTGTATAGGGTGATGAATTAATTGTATTTAGCATGTTTGTGTGTTGTTGTAATGTGTAGAAATGAATGAAACTCATAAAATGTTGGAGTTGAGGTTGGGCCGTGACTAGGGGTTGTTTGGTGTGCAAGGAATGAACTAATGTTATCTAGTAGTTTGGTTGTTGTCGTTATGAATTCTATGATGTAAAATGAAGTTTAATGATCCAAGTTGAAGATTAAAACCGTGTGGGCTGATTGGAGAGTTAATGTGATCTTAATGTAGCTCCTTGAGTTTATGAGAATGATGTTGTTAAAGTGTGGTTTGTTTGTGTAGTTTGTGAATTTTGAAGAAAGAAATGTGTTGTTGTGGTTCCTATGGAAGTTGGAAGGTTTTGGGTGGTTTGGTATGTTGGTTAAGTTATTTGAATATTGTGCAGGTTGCTTGAAATGTTTTTGAATCTTGATTGAATGACCTCGGATTGTTACTTGAATATGTATGCATTGATGTTAGTTTGAATATATGTAGTTGAGTTGAGCATAATTGGAATGTTGTCGAAATATGCGGAGAAGAGTTATTAGCGTTGTAATGCGTTTTGAATTGATTGTTAATGTTGTTAGAATGGTTGTTGGCATTGTTGTTGAAGATTTGGCCGAGTTAAATTCTCGGGGTTGTCGTATTTATAGGGGAAATGCTGCCCAAATTTCTGTAGATAAAATGATGGTTTGGAATTGAATCCTTCGGTGCTTATAACTAATGGTTGATGCTTAATGACGTCGTTGTAGATTCCGAGAAGCCAAGACTTAAATTCAGATTAGCGTAGGAGGCGGACGAGGTATGTGGAGCTCACCTTTCATTCTTTTGGCATGTCTAGTTGTAATTAGGCTATGACACGAGCCTCGAGGTAACTCCGGTCTTAAGCTCGAGTATGTTTATGATTCATACTTGCTTATTGATGTTGGTATCCTTAATATGGTCAAAGTATGGTCTTTATGTCTTTTGTATGATTGGATTTAGAATGTTGTAAAAATGGTTTTGTTTCCAAAGGATCCTATGTCTAGAAATGTCCGTAACTTTCGTAGATAGAACCGGATTGCTTTGAAACGTTCGTAGAAAGTGTTGTAACGTATAATGACGCAAGTTTTCATGGGCGGGCCCGGATTGATTGATGCATATCCGTGGTCCCCGAGATTTTCCGTTGTATAGTCCTAACGACTTGTTTTTGAAAGAACTTATCATGATTTCTGTTTTAACTCTCGAGCGTCGGCTACTTATGTATCCATTGAGTGTGTTATGATGATTTATGTGCATATGGTTTCTCACTACTCGCTCGTGCAAAGCTCAATATGTCCTTCCCGCATCCCGGGCCAGGGCATGTATTCGTGCAACTCCATTGCATTATTCACCGCGTCCCTCACTAGAGGGCCGGGGCACGTTATATATATATATATGATGATATGATGATATGGGGGAGGTGGCCAGGATGGCATATGATGATCTTATTCACCGCGTCCCTCACTAGAGGGCCGGGGCACGTTATATGTATATATACGATATTTATATTACCGCCCCCTGCTAGAGGGCCGGGGCACGTCATATATATGTATATGTACAAGATGATTTTTCACTTATGTTTCTAAGTTCCATAATGAATTTGACATGGTATTGATATGCATGATTTATGTCCCAAAGGCAAGCCTTATGATCTTCTACATTCCTTATGTCAGTATGATCCTGTTACAGTATTTCATGCTTTACATACTCAGTACATATTCGTCATACCGACCCCCTTTCTTCGGGGCTGCGTTTCATGCCGCGCGGTACACCGGTGTGAGCTGAAGATATTAGTAGAAGACGTTCCAGCGGGATTGGCGAGCTCCATTTTCTCCGGAGTGCTGCCGAGTCAGGGCATCATGTTATGGTATCTGGAGTCCTGTTAGAAACTTTGCAGACAGTGTCGTGGGTAGAAGATGTCAGTTATGTAAGAGGCTATGTAAGCCGATGTATTATTATGCATTGTACTGTAAGTTTCATATGTTATAGATTTTATTCGAGAAAGGTAAAAAGCTTATTGTTTTTCGAAAAACTTTCATTATGTATTTGTGTCATGAATTGAGGGCCAGCACGATTATGAGTATTTCGAGAGTCAGCGGGTTCGCTCGGCCCTAAATAAGGGTCGGGTGTCCATCACGCCCTAACAGAAAATAGGGTGTGACAAATTGGTATCGAGCGGTTCGTCCTAGGGTTGTCTCCGCAAAGTCGTGTCCGGGTAGAGTCCTGTTTATGGTGTGAAGCGCGCCACATTTATAAACAGGAGGCTACGGGTCATCTAGGATGGTTACTTTTCTTTGACATCTTAGATCGTGCCGTAGAGCCTAGTCGTAGGAAATGAGATTCCCGATACTGACCTTCGATTTCAGCCGAAGAATGGCGTCGACGGAAGAAAGTGACAGCGATATTGGAAGCTATAAAGCATGAAGGTAAGCAACGGTACGAAAGATACATGTCGGGTAAGATATGGAAGCACGATTGAAATACAAGTTGAGATAAAAAAGGAAAGTAAACAAGAAAGTGTAATAGGTGTCGTTTGAGTTGGGAATATGAGGTACGTTCATTATTTTTGTACTGTTGATGACAATGGGAGCCCTGTGTGGCTGTGATATGATATGATATGCATATAAATATGTTGGCCCTGTGAGGCATTGTTGGTATCCCTGTGTACTGGTTTTGAGATAGTAACAATTACAGAGGAAACTCTGCCGAAATTTTTCCACAAATAAAGAGAGAAAGAATAAGATTTAGGTTTGTGATATGTCTTGAAAAGGGGTTGTGCCAATAGTAACGATAAAATTTGACTAAGTTACGAGCACGGCTGACCTCGAGAAAGAAGTTAATTGCGGAATTGGGGATAACAATAATTAGAAGTTCGAAATCGACACGATGAAAAGAATTTGGAAAGGACTTGTAGCCCTAAAAGACGATTCAAAAAGGGGGCTGGTAAGTCGTGACGGAGTGATATTTGAGGTGTTGACCGAATGGACAAGCAGGGACGAATTATGATGAGTTCATAGTAAAAGAAGTAATAGTATGATTAAGACGAGAGTATGGAGGAAAAGAATTGTGATAGACATGAAAGTACTGATAAGACAGCTTATGAGATATTAAGGACAAAGTTTATCAGAAAAGGTAAAGGGTTAAGAAGTGTTACATTATAGGATTGCTTGTGAATAAGATATAATGCGAACATGAAGATGATTGTTATGGAAATAAGTAAAGCCTAGTGAGGAAGCGGCTGAAGCTATGATGTAACCCATGTGGCTAGAATATAAAGGCAAGTGTAAAGCGGGAAAGCGAGCTATAGAACGAACCAGGAAGGCGCATTAAGTCCTGTAGGAGAAGTTTGGAATAGGGATTATATAATAACGGAAATGATAGCGAGTGTAAGACAGGAAAGGGAAATCGGAAAAAGGAAATAAGAAGGGAGCGAGACAACAGTGTAGTAATAGGCCATGATATGCGTAGCCAAGAACACGAGTACTATAAGTGATGGGACTATGAAAGACCCGGTTATAGAAAAGATGAGGAACGGGGTAAAATGGGAGCAGAAATCCAAAGGCCGATAACCAAGTACTTATGAGTAATGACGGTCAAAGTGAGTCCATCGCCATCGGGGATCTGGAAGTTTAGGACGAAAAGCAATCATATCCACAGGTGAAAAGCGAATACTGGGGACCAAAGGAGGGTTAAAATAGTAATTGTGTCATGAGAGCGTGTTGAAATCTGTAAAGGCTTCAACTTACTCCAGATTATGTCTTTGAAGGTCATGCGATGAAGTGGACGCGGTCATATCAGCATTAAAGCATCGTATTTTTTCAGAGTTCCAAAGTTAAGCGTGCTGGAGTGAGAGCAATTTCAGGATGGGTGACCCCCTGGGAAGTTTTCTGAAAGTCTTACAAATTCAGACGTAAGAAGCAAATGAGAAGCTAGAGTAATCTAAGGAGAATTAAAGTCTGCGGAGTGGGCAGAAACCTTAAGAGGTCGCGCAGAACGGGGCGAATTAGACCGATAAGGAGGAAAAAGGTACATCACAGCTCTAGAATTGGGGTGAGTTGGAAAAGTGTTTGAAGATACCTTGTAAGCAAGATAGCAGAGATTATATGTGTACGTAGGTATGCATAAGATATCCTGTACATGGCTAGATCAAGGGACATGTGTATTCCGGCGACCAACGTGGCGGTATATGGAAGACATTAATTGGACAAGGTAACGACGTTCAAGTGAGAAGAAAAATATAAATAGCATGAATGTTATAAGGCAAGTTGATGCTGTTTTCATCACAGGTTAAACTCGAAAAGTCCTAGCACAACAATATTTGGAAAAGAAAGAAAGTGAGTAAACGAACGGCAACGGGAATCAAAATGCCGGAATAAAAGCGCCGCCTAATTAAGATTGGAAATACAGATATAGGGCGGAGCATAATCAGGTAATGGCATAAGTACACCCCTAAAGGGGGGAACCGAGGGAGAGAGATGTAAGTGTAAGACGAAGACAATCAACATTACAGTGTCCTGAATACGGATGCTTAGGCCGTAGGTAAAGTTCTTTGCGGAGACAAGTTGGCAAGATCTAAAAGCCAGCAATAGAGGGGTAGAAATCGGGACGGCACCTGGGACGGTGCTAAGAATTAATCGTAGAGGTCTTAAACGATACGGCCTTAGGAGGTGGATGCGTAAAATAGGGAGAAACTACGACAAGGGAACGGAGTATGACTAGGTAGGCTACCAGCGGATGTTGGTACGGAAGGGATACGTGAGCGAATGAACCAGAGAATGAAAGGCTATGGCTAAGATTGGATATATTTTATACAAGTTGTACAAGAATAGTTACGCAACCTACGAATATTTGTATGCTAAGAATGAGATCAAGTGAATGAATACTTGATAAGAGGAGTTTGGATCCAGTAATAACAATATGGTTATGAGATTTTTGGGTGCATTGAGGAAAGATGTAAAGAGGATTTAAGCTAAAATTACTGAGATGGAATCGGTACTGAGGACAAACCGGACATGGCTATGGTTGGACCCAAGATCTACTCTGATACCAGTGGTAGGAGAAGAGAGACAAAGACAAAGTAAAACATAAGAACTAGTGGAGCCACACTAAGGTATTTCTTAGGCGGACTGGAGCACCTGCGTATATTCGGGTAAAGATTGCAACATCAGGTGTGACGGGAAAGATGAGAGCAAGATCTCAGCAAAAGGACAATGGAAGAGTTTGCATTAAGGATAAAGGGACGACACGAGATAATGAGTCTAGAATGTTACAATCTGAGTAAAGAGGGTGGATTCACACGTTAGATTCTTTCAGAATTATATCAGCTGATGATAGTTAAAGTAGGGGATGGCTATTAGCAACTCAGAGACGACAGAAACCATATGACGACAATCGGTGTCGACGCTTAGAATCTCAGATTGGCGAGTGAGTATTCTTAAAGATATCACCCATAAAAGGGTGCAATGAGATTCGACAAGGAAGGGAGGTGTCACACCCCAACTTTTGTCAGGGCATGACGGGCACCGGACTCTCATCAGAGTCGAGCGAACCCGTAAACGTTAACTCATAATTTTTTTTCCAAATTAAAAATCGTAAATGAGATACTAAAATCAACACGTAGCTCAAAGCATCCCCAAACATGTTGTATATATATATACGACATAAAAGAGCGAGCCAAAAAGGCCTCTGCCATTTCTGTACAACAAAACAATGGCCGACAAGGCCAAACAGTAACCATAACTCCCACGCTGTTCGCAGACTTCTACAGAGTATGACCTGCACAATATATGAAACTATACCAAAACAGGGACAGCCCCCGAAACAAGAGAAGCTGTCTGACTCCCAGTGCTGGTCCCCCTAATTAGCTGGATCGCCAAGTCGCGCCCCTGGACCTGCGGGCATGAAACGCAGCCCCCGAAGAAAGGGGGTCAGTACGGAATATGTATATGCGAATATGTAAAGCATCACCGAAGCATGAATCGAGAAAAGTACAACAATTAAGCAAATTTAGGATACCCGGTATGAATTTAATGTCAAATAAAATAGTCCCCGGACGGCCCGCCTAATAATAATAATAATAATAGTAATAATAATGATAACAACAATGATAATAATGATAATAATCCCCTTCGGGTGCCGGTCCGGACATACGTCTATCCCCGCCCTTCGGGCATGCGCCAAGTCGAAATACAATGATGGCCCCTTCGGGCATGCCGGTCCAACATACGTCTATCCTGGCCCCTTCGGACATGTTGGCCCCGACATAATATTCCTAGCCCCTTCGGGCATGCCACTCGTGACATACGGCTACCCTGGCCCCTTCGGGCATGCCACTCATGACATAATACTAATCCGAGCCCCTTCGGGCATAATAATAATAATAATAATAATAGTACTAATAATAGCGTTGTGGAATGTAGACATAAGTCGTAGGTGGAATGAAATAGTAAAATCACCCTTCGGAGTGGTTTGAAGAGTCTTATATAATAAGATATCGCACTCCCTTCGGAGTGGTTTTGAAAAAAAATCAAACTCACGTTTACTTACGACACACAAAAGCCTTAAACAAGTTTCGAGTCAACTCGACTTAGTGCGAGGAAGTTACGAGTATTTCAGAAGCCATTTTTAGAGAACCGAAGCGATAATCATATTAGGAACATTATTACTCCACAAAATATATTATAGAACTTAATGAGGTAGTTAAACAACTATCGCTTAGTAGTTGGGACAATGGCCGAAGGTTTTCTTCAATTATGGTATTTAAATAAGTCAAATAAAACGATAGGAGGGGATTCGGGAATAGTGGGCCCGCTCCGGGTCAACGGAGGTGGCGTACGCAAATTACATACGCTAAACTTAATGGAGTCATTTATGAAAGTTCCAAGGCAATTCAATTACATTATGCAAGTTATAGATGTTTGAGCATTTTTCCAACAAGATATAAAGATCCTAATTCAATCATTTGAATGAATAGTACTCAAATTCGAGACTTGGATTTCTATGAACGAGAATAACCCCCAGGGCTCAAACCCGAACCTAGCACACCTAGGACATGCCAAGAGAAGGAAAGGAATAGCTTTACATACCTTACGGATGTCTTACGCTTGCTTAAACTCAAATCCCGCTTCGTCCAGAATCTGCAAATGGTCAAAGTTACCCGATATAAATCATATACCTTTAAGAGTTTGTTTTTATCCCTTATTGGTCTACAAAAATTTGGGCAGCATCTCCTCTATAAATCTAACATCCCCGAGGATTAAACTCGGCTTAAATGGCAACAATCAACCCAACAACACATCCACAGCATCAACAACACAAATAATCGCTACAAAGCACATTTTAACATAAATAATCTTTCTTTCTACATAATGCATTAACCACTCGTTCTAACTTCATACTTTTCATCCCACATCAACGTTTTCATATTTATCTACTAATTCAAGGCCATTCAAATACACCTCGGACACATTTCTCATTACTCCTCAAAACATGCAAGTTTTCCATCAAACCATAATTCATCCAAAACCTCTAATCTTCGACATGCATATTCACAACATATTTCCATTTTCCAATTTCATAAATCATAATCATAATCCACACCTAAGATCTACTTTCATCATTAGATAAAAACTATATAAAAATCACATAAATTTCCCATAACAACATACAACCAACTTCAATGCCGACTTGAGTCGCTAAACCTTTATTTACATCACAAAGGTCACAACGACACAACTAACAAGCTAAATAAAATCAAATTCATCCCTTCCCAACACCAATATGCCACACGGCCACACACACTTCACACACATCCACGGCTATGCACACACATCACAATTCCATACTTCTCATCTAATTCCAATCATTATAACCTTCATACCTCTTCCATAACATAAGAGAATAAGATTCTTACCTCTTTCTTGAAATTTCAACTTGCCGCAAACGTGGTTCTTCCGCCAAACTAATTACACCACGTCGAAGAGCGTCTTGCACTTGTTAGGAATTCAAAAAGAACAAGATTTTTGGATGGAACAAAAGGGCTTGGAAATTTTCTTCTTCTTTTTTTTTTTCTCTTCTTCCTCCTTGAGAGCCGAATGCTCTTTTTTTTTTTCCTCTTCTTTTGTTTTTGATTTTTCTTGAAACTTCTAGGGGTAAGCATTTATATATGCTCCCTTAATTAATTGTCACATGCTTGGCATGTGACTTGGGCTTGGGCCACCCATGATGGCCGGCCAACCCTCCAAATTTGGGCCTCAATTTTCTCTTACTTTCTTGAGCCCAATTAGTTATGGATCATATCTTGCAATTCCCGAAATAAATTTTCAAAATTCCAATTTTACCCTTGTCCTTCCACCGTACTTCCACACCAATATTTTTCATGAGCAACACACACATATACTAGTTCAAATCAACATTTTCCCTTATTCCTTACAATTCAAGATTATTTCCAAATTTTCAAATACGCAAAAATCTTGGGATATAACAGGAGGTTTTAACCCGAGATACATTGGACCTTATTATATCGTTCGCAAAATAAGAAGGTTACGTGCGAAGACGTGGCTTTGGGTAAGGTATTGTGGTAGGACGATAACGAGGAAAAGGTGCCTTGGAAAGCGGAAGAGGAAATGAAGAAGAGATAGGGTGGTAGGTAGATTCGCATATTACGGCTGTGATAAAGACCCCCACCCCCACCCCCCGAGATCCGTAGGAGACCTTATGAGACTAGCTGAACATTCGAGGACGAATGTTCTAAAGGGGGGAAGGATGTTATATCCCGTATTTTGTACGCCGGGATATTCCGAGCTAAGTGTGGAAAGTTGAGGACAAGCCTATTTTTCGATTTCGTTCTAAGGCATAAGTCGCTTATGATTTTATTAGTATGGAATATTAAGGAGTTTGGGGTTAAAAGTGAATTATGAAAAGTTAGACATTTCATGAAAATTTGGGGCCAAAAGTGAAATTTGGAAAATTAATTTTCATGAAATATAGGCCATGTGGCCGTGCACAAGGTGGTATGGGGTGTGGCCCACATGGATTAATTATATAAGTAGTATAAGATGACTAATTAGTCATCTTCCACACTTGAGAAAATTCAAGAAGTTTGCGAGAAAAGAAAGAAGGAGACATTCGGCCATGCTTGGCGAAATTCATGTCCAAGAAATGATCAACAAAAAATTATTTTTCTTCTAGTTTTCCTACCAAATGGAAGGTCCTTATCAACATGGGATCATTGTTGGAGCAAGCAAACTCCTCATCCTTTCAAAAGATCACCCTAGCCGAGTGAAGAGGTGGAGTGGAGAAGGTATGGTTTAATCTTCGCTTTTATGTGTTATGAATGGTTGGTGCATGTCGTAGCATGTAGAAATGAATGAAAATCATAGAATCTTGCAAGTGGAAGTTGAACCGTGTGTGTGTGAGTTTGGCCGTGTATAGGTGTGTGTTGTATAGGGTGATGAATTAATTGTATTTAGCATGTTTGTGCGTTGTTGTAATGTGTAGAAATGAATGAAACTCATAAAATGTTGGAGTTGAGGTTGGACCGTGACTAGGGGCTGTTTGGTGTGCAAGGAATGAACTAATGTTATCTAGTATTTTGGTTGTTGTCGTTATGAATTCTATGATGTAAAATAAAGTTTAATGATCCAAGTTGAAGATTTAAACCGTGTGGGCTGATTGGAGAGTTAATGTGACCTTAATGTAGCTCCTTGAGTTTATGAGAATGATGTTGTTAAAGTGTGGTTTGTTGGTGTAGTTTGTGAATTTTGAAGAAAGAAATGTGTTGTTGTGGTTCCTATGGAAGTTGGAAGGTTTCGGGTGGTTTGGTATGTTGGTTAAGTTATTTGAATATTGTGCGGGTTGCTTGAAATGTTTTTTAATCTTGATTGAATGACCTCGGATTGTTACTTGAATATGTATGCATTGATGTTAGTTTGAATATATGTAGTTGAATTGAGCATAATTGGAATGTTGTCGAAATATGCGGAGAAGAGTTATTAACGTTATAATGCATTTTGAATTGATTGTTAATGTTGTTAGAATGGTTGTTGGCATTGTTGTTGAAGATTTGGCCGAGTTAAATTCTCGGGGTTGTCGTATTTATAGGGGAAATGCTGCCCAAATTTCTGTAGATAAAATGATGGTTTGGAATTGAATCCTTCGGTGCTTATAACTAATGGTTGATGCTTAATGACGTCGTTGTAGATTCCGAGAAGCCAAGACTTAAATTCAGATTAGCGTAGGAGGCGGACGAGGTATGTGGAGCTCACCTTTCATTCTTTTGGCATGTCCTAGTTGTAATTAGGCTATGACACGAGCCTCGAGGTAACTCCAGTCTTAAGCTCCGAGTATGTTTATGATTCATACTTGCTTATTGATGTTGGTATCCTTAATATGGTCAAAGTATGGTCTTTATGTCTTTTGTATGATTGGATTTAGAATGTTGTAAAAATGGTTTTGTTTCCAAAGGATCCTATGTCTAGAAATGTCCGTAACTTTCGTAGATAGAACCGGATTGCTTTGAAACGTTCGTAGAAAGTGTTGTAACGTATAATGACGCAAGTTTTCATGGGCGGGCCCGGATTGATTGATGCATATCCGTGGTCCCAGAGATTTTCCGTTGTATAGTCCTAACGACTTGTTTTTGAAAGAACTTATCATGATTTCTGTTTTAACTCTCGAGCGTCGGCTACTTATGTATCCATTGAGTGTGTTATGATGATTTATGTGCATATGGTTTCTCACTACTCTGCTCGTGCAAAGCTCAATATGTCCTTCACTGCATCCCGGGCCAGGGCATGTATTCGTGCAACTCCATTGCATTATTCACCGCGTCCCTCACTAGAGGGCCGGGGCACGTTATGTATATATATATGATGATATGATGATATGGGGGAGGTGGCCAGGATGGCATATGATGATCTTATTCACCGCGTCCCTCACTAGAGGGCCGGGGCACGTTATATGTATATGCATCTGATGATTTTACTTACCGCGTCCCTCACTAGAGGGCCGGGCAGGTCATATATATGTATATGTACAAGATGATTTTTCACTTATGTTTCTAAGTTCCATAATGAATTTGACATGGTATTGATATGCATGATTTATGTCCCAAAGGCAAGCCTTATGATCTTCTACATTCCTTATGTCAGTATGATCCTGTTACAGTATTTCATGCTTTACATACTCAGTACATATTCCTTTCTTCGGGGGCTGCGTTTCATGCGCGCGTGTACACCTTGAGAGTCGAAGATATTAGTAGAAGACGTTCCGGCCCGCATTTTTAGAGCATGAGCGTGACACGTGCTTCCTCAAGAAAAATTGACAATCATGTTGTTGCTACATAATTTAAACTCACGTTGATAGTGTTGTATCTCGTATTTTCGTACGTCGGATTATTTGCGAGCTAAGGTGGGGCCCACACATCGAGATTTTTTTGGGACATGTGACAAGTTATATGAAGCACATATGTGAAGTTAAACACAACTCGGGAAGGACTCTCGAGCCAAAGCAAAGTGGAAGTCCTCCAAAGAAATATTTTTAAATAACATTTTCGGGTGATCTGATTTCGAGGGGCAAATACGGTATTATAAGTTTGGAATTTGGTAACATATCAAGAGATAGAAGTTGTAGATAATTGAATTAGCTTTCCAACCATAGGTCGTGGGTCCATAGATGACGTCGGGATAAGGAGTTATGGACGTTTTAAGGCAGAAGGGTCGTGGGTTAGGCCCAATCCGGCCCAACCGGGTTAGGCCCATGACCCACGGTTATTTAAGTAAAATTTCAGACTTTCCCCTCATTTTTCACACCAAAACACCCAGAAATTTCTGGAGGAAAATAGAGAAGAGATCCTAGAGAGAAAAAAATCAATTTTTGACCAAAATCCGAGCCCCGAATTCCGAAGCCCATGAAGAGAAAAGTGTCGTACGTCGCGTTGTCTTCAATTTGAGCTAAAAATCAACCAAGGAGGAGAGTGATAACGTGGTGGCTGCCTACTTAAGGTAATATGAAGGCTCCTTTTCATTGTTAACAAGTTTATTTAAAGATTTAACGGATTAGAACGGAAGAAATAGCGATATAAATTCGTTTGTCGGTGTTGATGTGGTAGCCGTATAGGGGGCTGTTTTGGTGGGGTATGATGAGCTAATTTTATTTAGTATTTTGGTTGTTGTGTTGTGGATTCTATGATGTTAAATGAAGATTTAATGGTTTAAATTGAAGTGGAAATTGTTTGGGGATTATTGAAGAAGTTAAGGTGATGTTAGTATGATTTCTTATATTTGCATGAATGATATTGTTAATGTGTGGTTGTTATATTTCATGAGTATGGAAGAAAGAAAATGTGTTGTAATTGTTCTTATTGAATTTGGAAAAATTCGGGTAGTGTATGTGTTGGGTGGACCGTTTGAAATGTTATGTGAATTGCTTGAAGTATGCTTGAATTTTGCTTGTAAGGTTTTGAGCAAGTATTCGAATGTGAGATCATTGGTATTGGCTTGATTACATGTGATTGAATTGAGTATAAACGAGATGCCGTTGAATTGTGTGACAAGAATTGTTAAGGTTAGAATATATTTTGTATTGATTATTGAAGTTGTAAGTATGATAGTTAGTATTGTTGTTAATAATGTGGCCGAGTTCCATTCTCGGGTTGTTGTTGTAAATATTGGCCAAGTTAGGATCTCGGGGTGGTGTATTTACGGGAGATGCGCCGAAATTTCGGCGTAATATAAGTGAATTTATTGAGAAGTTAAGATAAGTGAATGACAATGAATCTAATGGTTGTGTCAATTCTCTTGCATGTAGATTAGCGAGTTCGGGCTAGTAAGCGTAGCTAGTAAGGCGCGGCGCATGTATGTTAAGGCTCGTCCTTTTTCCTTCTATGGCATGAATCATACGTTGCGATTTTATAAACGCTCCCATAACGTCCTTATTTTCAAAAGTTAGAAGTTATGATTTCAAAGCACGATTTCCTTTCTAAAAGTTTATGAATGTTTTCCAAAATATTCATTTTTCTCCAAAATCCAAGTTTTACGATTTTTGAAAGTTTTTATGACCAAAATAACGACTATGATTCTATGATGACAATGATGATGCCGTATATGAGAAAATGACTAGGACGAATATGTCAAGGATATGTTCTTACCATGAATACGACGATATGAAATGTTAAGCTATTTTTGGATAATGACTATTTTAAAGGTTTCAAAGTATATGAAATGATATGTTATGACCCCGTTTTATGTTTTCCCGTGATGCTATCCTTGATTGATAGTCTCGCCTTATAATTGTTCCTTCAAGGTGAGACAAAGCGCCCATGACTATTCCATAAAGTAATCGGAGGTTACCGACCTTACGTCACTCCGACGGATACATGACTTTTCTTTGGGCTCTCCTGCATGCTTACATGATATATGCACATGATATATGTATATGTATATGGGGAAGTATGGGGAAAGGTGAGGCGCTATAGACGCATAGCCACCGATCGCCTGGTATAATATGATACCATCCCGGACGCGGGATGTGGGTAAATGGACGCGGGATACGTTCCTCGGCATTATATATGGATCGGGCCGAACGTTCCATCATATTATATTATATATGTATATGGATCGGGCCGCACGTTCCCGCAGCATATTATATTATATATTATATATGTATATGGATCGGGCTGCACGTTCCGCACTAAGCATCATATTATATTATATATGTATATGTTCTATATCTTTTATGCATTAATTATGTTTGTATCTCTCGTATATTATTATACATGCCTTACATATCGGCACATTGCTCGCACGCCCCTTTTGTCAAGTACACTAAGCATGCATGGTATTCGCCAAGAAGGACACTCATATGTACGTGAGTTGCTCTCCCTAATATATCATGATATGTTCTATATTTCGTGTTTTTATGTCATTAATTATGTTATGTATCTCTCAAAGAGTATATTATTATACATGCCTTACATACGGGGTCGGTGCCCATCACTCGTAAGCCCATTGTGTGACAAAGTGGTATCGACGCCCCTAGGGGTTGCGCAAAGTCGTGTCATGCCGCGTTTATGGGTGTGAAGCACACATTTATAAACGAGGTCACAAGTAAGAGTCCTATGATCGTGCGATAGAGCCAAGTCCTAGGAAAAGACGTTACCACGACGCGGAGTTGGTAGGCTCCATTTGTACCGGAGGCCGCCGAGTCGTATTATATGTGCAAGGTATTGCGTGTGCAGATTTGTTCAAAGTTAGAGACTTTACGTCTAAGAGAAAGAACGCGGAAAGTCGTGAGTGCGACGTTTCAAAAGGTGGATTTGGCATGAGAGGTGGGTCCATTAGCTAATATATTTTTAACGAAAGTACAAGTTACGCGGAATCGGTAAGGCTTTAAATTGCTCTAGATGTAATAAAGTCTTTACGCGATTATATAAAGATTCGTGTTTAAAGTTTCGAAGTTTGGGAAAGCAAAAGAAATTTTGAAAATTTTACTATGTATTTTACCTTTATTTGATTTAAGCATCCAAAGAGAATATGTGAGTAATAAGATTTTGTGGGTTAGTTGATAGTAATTATATATATATATATATAATATATAGGATATATATATGATTGTATATACGTGTTACACCTCGCATTTTTGCCATTTGAATATTCCGGCTAATGGCGGGGTTAAGGCAAGGTTATAAAAAAATTTCCATCACACGTATTCCCGGCATGGAATATTAGGAAAAATTTTGGGTTAAAAATTAATTATGGAAAGTGTAAGAGTGAAATTAAAGGTTAAGGTGGAGTGGGCCATAGGGCCACATGTTGTATTATTTATGGAAGTATAAGGTGATAATTTAATCATCCTTGTCATTTTCTGCAAGAAGTTTGAAGGTTGGAGGGAAAGAAAAAGAAATTTCTAGAGTATTGGAGAAAAGAAAAATCGGGAAAAGAAGAGCACAGATCAGCCATGTGCACATATATTTATATATATATATATGGTATAAGATGACAATTAGTCATCTTAATCAATTGTGACTCCAGATTTATAAATGAAGAGAAAACGTCCAAGGTGGGGGGGGGGGGGGGGGGGGGGGGGGGGGGGCATCTCTAGGGATTGTTGACCAAGCTTTCATCTAATTAGAGGGTCCTATGATCGTGGAACAAGAAAGTCATTCATTGTTGAGTCCTAGCCGAGAGGAAAAGGTGAAGGAAAGAAGGTGAGGTTTGAAGTCCTAGGGAAAATGGAATGTAGAAAGGAATGAAGTTCATGAAATTATGGTATTGTTTTACCTGTGACGGAAGAAAGAAGTGAAAACTAACTTAGAAGCATGCTGGACGAGTATATGATGATTTGTGTATGTTTGCCATGTTGAAATGAATGGACTTCGTGGATGGCCGAGTGTGCAGCCATGTTACACTAATCTTATGTAATATTTGATTGTTGTTTATTGTGGATTTGATGTAATAGTTGTAGTTGTTTGTGGGCCGATTTGATATAAATGTGATTTTAATATAGCTTCTTGAACTTATGGAAATGTCGTAACGTGTGTGGAATGATGTATGAGTTTGGAAGAAAGGAAATGTATTGTTGAATGTATGATCATTGGTGTTAGTTTGAATGCATGAAGTTATTTGAACAAAGGGAATATTGTCGAATTGTGGAAAAGGGGCTAATGTTAGAATACTGGAGATGAATGTTGTTGATACGTCGAGTTCCATTCTCGGGTTGTTGTTGTTGAAATATTCTCGGGCGGTGTACTTACAGGAAAAGGAAATACGAGTGTTATTTTAAAGAATCAATTCATAAATGCCCCTAACTAAGCGAGACGACCGACGTTTGCGACCGAAGAGTGGCATAAGGAGCGAAAAGAGGTATGTAAGACTTCACTTTGGCATGTCTTAGATGTAATAGGCTTGAAAACGTGTCTCTGGGACTACTCTAATCCTAGAAATCCGAGATTGAAATTGGTCACTATTCATTCAAGAAATTGAAGTAAATGTTCATGAATAGTCGTAAAGAAATGGTCTAAACACCTAGAACTTGCTTGAATAAGAAAAGGAGTACCCTAAAACTCTCATAAGTCATTCCATGAACACGTATTATACGTAATTGTATACGCCACCTCATTTGACCGAAAAGGGTGGGCCCAATTCCCTAATTTCCTCTTATGGCTAAAACTTGGTTTGTATAACGAAAATGTCACTAAATCATAGTTGTTTTAACTAATCCCTCGATTCCAAAACATGATTTTCCTTTAAAAGTTTGCTCTTTTCCAAAATATCGGTAATAAAGGTCATGTGCAAGGGAGCGGACGAAAAATGATTATATCAAGTCTATGATTAAGGATAAGAACCGGATTCCACCAAAGTTTCGAAACGATGCCTTATGGGTTTTATGTTTTCTCATGATATGAATCTATCGATAGTCTCGTGTTAATCGTCCTTTCAAGGTGAGGAGCATAATTATTCCATAATATAATCGGTGACTTACGTCACTCCGATGGAATGTATCCCTTATATGAATTCTACATATTCGGGACATAAGAAACAAATGAGAAGTTATGCGGGGTAGCCTAAGGGAACCGGAGTATGCTATGGGATGGTATGGAGACCATGTTAAGAATGATACACTATGACGCTATGATCCTATGATATGCTATGATACTATGATATACTATGATTTAACATGATATGCATAAATTCTATTTCCTATGCCTATGAAAAGAAATGCTCTTTTCCTAGAAATAGGATAGGCTTGAACACAAAACTCGTTTTCCTATGATATATATATATATATATATATATATATATATATATATATATATATATATATATATATATATGTAGGATATCCCGTATATGATTGTATCGGCAGCCGATGGACACAGTCATAAATGTGTCGATTTTATTTACGAAAAAAAAAAAAAAATCGATTCATTCTACTAGTTCATAAGGGAAGGCATTAGTCAAGTAAGGTGAATCGACAACAAGCCCAATCGAAGCTACGGTAAGGAAGGCATTACAAGTAAGGGAATCGTGACGAAAGTGGACGGTATAAGTGCTACAAGGAAAGTCGTCATTATTTTGTTATGGACTAAGGTCTGGAGGGTCTAATATGGTGATAGTTGGGAAGGAAAGAGAGTGTGTTAGTGGAAAACAAAGAGAACAAAGTGTCGAAAGAAGGCGAAAGGTAAGAAACCTCAGTAAAGGAGGCTCCCGAGAGAAATTACCGGCAAAGCGCGAGATTGTTTGGGTAAGGACTCAAAGTAGACATGTGAAAAGGAATAGAAAGTGATAAAAGGAAACAGGAAAGGAGTGTACGAGGTTTGAAGACCGATTTTGATAAGCAAGGCGGAAAGAATAGTGACTAAGACAGGGAATGTGAAGTAAGAAAAAGAGTGATTAAGCTTAGCGACGATATAATAAGACTTTGGCCTTGAAAGATATATGAAGGAATAAATGTATGGCCATACTAGTATGGTTGCCTCGTGCATGGAAGAATCGCTCCGAGAGGATGACCTAGGAAAGGCGAGATCTATGTGTTAGAAAGGAATAGTTCACGAGCTTTAGGACCCATATGAAGAAATAGCAAGAAAAAGAAGGTACTCGAAGGTGGTTAGCATATAAGGAGCCCCAAAAGGGGGGGAGACCATATTATATTAGACCTAAAAAGGAACCGCAGCACTATCAAGTGTCAGAAAAAAGAAACCTATTAGCTTGGAATCGAGTTCAAAGTATGTCGGCATGTCGCCAGGATACTTGGGAAAAAAAAAAGGGAGAAACGAAGTAACAATGAGTGTACCAAGAGACGGATATGAGAGTAAGGAAGTAGCCTATAGCCGATCGTTAAGTAAAGACTGCGTACCAAGACATGGCTTTCGTTAAGGTGCGGTGACGAACAATAACAGAAAGAAATGACCCGGAAAGGACAGGGATAACAAGTTGGTATGGCGAAGTAGGAAAACCTATGACATGGAGCAAGGACTCATGAAAAGGTCAAGGAGTTCGATTATAAGACAAAAGGATGAGGAACGGGCATAAAGAAAAGAGCGGCTAAACAAAGGAACCCTCCGGAGGATTATGACGCCCATAAGGTCAGTTGAACATTCGAGGACGAATGTTCTAAAGGGGGGGAGGATGTTATACCCCGCATTTTTAGAGCATGAGCGTGACACGTGCTTCCTCAAGAAAAATTGACAATCATGTTGTTGCTACATAATTTAAACTCACGTTGATAGTGTTGTATCTCGTATTTTCGTACGTCGGATTATTTGCGAGCTGAGGTGGGGCCCACACATCGAGATTTTTTTGGGACATGTGACAAGTTATATGAAGCACATATGTGAAGTTAAGCACAACTCGGGAAGGACTCTCGAGCCAAAGCAAAGTGGAAGTCCTCCAAAGAAATATTTTTAAATAACGTTTTCGGGTGATCCGACTTCGAGGGGCAAATACGGTATTATAAGTTTGGAATTTGGTAACATATCAAGAGATAGAAGTTGTAGATAATTGAATTAGCTTTCCAACCATAGGTCGTGGGTCCATAGATGACGTCGGGATAAGGAGTTATGGACGTTTTAAGGCAGAAGGGTCAGTGGGTTAGGCCCAATCCGGGCCCAACCGGGTTAGGCCCATGACCCACGGTTATTTAAGTAAAATTTCAGACTTTCCCCTCATTTTTCACACCAAAACACCCAGAAATTTCTGGAGGAAAATAGAGAAGAGATCCTAGAGAGAAAAAAATCAATTTTTGACCAAAATCCGAGCCCCGAATTCCGAAGCCCATGAAGAGAAAAGTGTCGTACGTCGCGTTGTCTTCAATTTGAGCTAAAAATCAACCAAGGAGGAGAGTGATAACGTGGTGGCTGCCTACTTAAGGTAATATGAAGGCTCCTTTTCATTGTTAACAAGTTTATTTAAAGATTTAACGGATTAGAACGGAAGAAATAGCGATATAAATTCGTTTGTCGGTGTTGATGTGGTAGCCGTATAGGGGGCTGTTTTGGTGGGGTATGATGAGCTAATTTTATTTAGTATTTTGGTTGTTGTGTTGTGGATTCTATGATGTTAAATGAAGATTTAATGGTTTAAATTGAAGTGGAAATTGTTTGGGGATTATTGAAGAAGTTAAGGTGATGTTAGTATGATTTCTTATATTTGCATGAATGATATTGTTAATGTGTGGTTGTTATATTTCATGAGTATGGAAGAAAGAAAATGTGTTGTAATTGTTCTTATTGAATTTGGAAAAATTCGGGTAGTGTATGTGTTGGGTGGACCGTTTGAAATGTTATGTGAATTGCTTGAAGTATGCTTGAATTTTGCTTGTAAGGTTTTGAGCAAGTATTCGAATGTGAGATCATTGGTATTGGCTTGATTACATGTGATTGAATTGAGTATAAACGAGATGCCGTTGAATTGTGTGACAAGAATTGTTAAGGTTAGAATATATTTTGTATTGATTATTGAAGTTGTAAGTATGATAGTTAGTATTGTTGTTAATAATGTGGCCGAGTTCCATTCTCGGGTTGTTGTTGTAAATATTGGCCAAGTTAGGATCTCGGGGTGGTGTATTTACAGGGGAGATGCTGCCGAAATTTCGGCAGAATATAAGTGAATTTATTGAGAAGTTAAGATAAGTGAATGACAATGAATCTAATGGTTGTGTCAATTCTCTTGCATGTAGATTAGCGAGTTCGGGCTAGTAAGCGTAGCTAGTAAGGCGCGGCGCATGTATGTTAAGGCTCGTCCTTTTTCCTTCTATGGCATGAATCATACGTTGCGATTTTATAAACGCTCCCATAACGTCCTTATTTTCAAAAGTTAGAAGTTATGATTTCAAAGCACGATTTCCTTTCTAAAAGTTTATGAATGTTTTCCAAAATATTCATTTTTCTCCAAAATCCAAGTTTTACGATTTTTGAAAGTTTTTATGACCAAAATAACGACTATGATTCTATGATGACAATGATGATGCCGTATATGAGAAAATGACTAGGACGAATATGTCAAGGATATGTTCTTACCATGAATACGACGATATGAAATGTTAAGCTATTTTTGGATAATGACTATTTTAAAGTTTTCAAAGTATATGAAATGATATGTTATGACCCTGTTTTATGTTTTCCCGTGATGTTATCCTTGATTGATAGTCTCGCCTTATAATTGTTCCTTCAAGGTGAGACAAAGCGCCCATGACTATTCCATAAAGTAATCGGAGGTTACCGACCTTACGTCACTCCGACGGATACATGACTTTTCTTTGGGCTCTCCTGCATGCTTACATGATATATGCACATGATATATGTATATGTATATGGGGAAGTATGGGGAAAGGTGAGGCGCTATAGACGCATAGCCACCTGATCAGTTGGTATAATATGATACCATCCCGGACGCGGGATGCCCGGACGCGGGATATGTGGGTAAATGGATCGGGCCGAACGTTCCTCGGCATTATATATGTATATGGATCGGGCTGCACGTTCCGCAGCATTATATTATATTATATATGTATATGGATCGGGCTGCACGTTCCGCAGCATCATATTATATTATATATGTATATGGATCGGGCTGCACGTTCCGCAGCAAAGAATATGATATGAGGATCGGGCCGCACGTTCCGCAAAGACTAAGCATGCATGGTATTCGCCAAGAAGGACACTCATATGTACAAAGTTGCTCTCCTATATCATGATATGTTCTATATTTCTTTTATGTCATTAATTATGTTATGTATCTCTCGTATATTATTATACATGCCTTACATACTCGCACATTGCTCGTACCGACGCCCTTTTTGTGGGCGCTCGCGTTTCATGCCGCGCAGTACACTCGTACAAGTAAGAGCTATTGCAGTAAGACGTTCCGGCGGAGTTGGTAGGCTCCATTTGTACCGGAGTGCCGCCGAGTCGATTATATGTCTTTGTGCAGTTTGTTCAAAGTTAGAGACTTTGCGACGAGTCGTGAGTCCGAGTGTCGGTTTTGAGAGTGGGTCCATTAGCTAATATATTTTTATTACGCATTATGTTACGCAGTCTTTACGCTTACGATCGTGTTTAAATTGGGAAACGTCAAAAAGAAATTTTGAAAATTTTACTATGTATTTTACCTTTATTTGATTTAAGCATCCAAAGAGAATATGTGAGTAATAAGAGATCCTCCATGAACCAATCACATTCGGCCATATGTTGTGGGGCTAACTTTGTAGTCTAATTAGGCTAATTAATCATAATTAATCACTAATCCCCACTTAACAATTTAATCATGGTTAATTAATCTCTAATCTCCATTAATATCTCTACACTAATGGAAATTGCAAACAAGTCGTGCCATATTAATATCGGGGACTAAAACTCCTTGTCTCATTTCCAAAAATAATCTTGTCCTTGAACTTATGTCGATTAGCTTACGAATAATTCATCGTACGAAAATACGGGGTATAACAGATTCAGCTCAATTTTTTTTAGACGAGTGTTGTGAAGGTTATTTGATGATAGAGAAATTAGTTGTGATGTCGGCTTATATGTAAGGAAAGAAAAGAGTAGGTGTACAAGTAAAGATAAAATATCGCAAGGATCTATTCGATTGCTACAGGAAAGTAAAAGATGTGAGGTTGATTATTTTAGAAAAAGAGGCAGGGTACAAGTACGAGTAAAGATTTTTAAGTAAAGTTATACCGCCAAGGTTTACAATTAGGACGTAGAAAGGTATGCTAGGAAGACCTACAGATTTGGACATACAAAAAAAAAAAGGAATATGAGAAACCAGAACAGCCCGAGGGAAATTAGGAGCATATGAGAATTACAACTAGAATTCTCTGGCTAGCTGGGCAAAAAGAGAGGGGAGATGTATTAAAGCCACAGATTCAGCACAAAATCAAATGCCAACGGGATATCTCGCAAGAAAAGGTGTTGAAAAGCAATAAAACGATAAGTCACGAGTGGCTACATCAGGTATTATGTATACCCTTATGATCGATGTTACGACATGATAAAAGTATTGATTGTGCTGTATGTCAAAATTGAGGTAGCAAGCGCTACAGAAAGAGTCAGGATTGGGTTTTCTCAAGAATCAAAGTCAAATAGCGGTAATGCGACCAAATATGTAAGCATGAGCATTGGGAAAAAGAAGGTCATGATACCATGAAGGGGAGAAAAACTTGGACAAGGAAAACGTATACCCACTGAGGATCAGGTAATATATATTTGATGAAAAGGTTAAGATGAAAGCAGGAAAACAGATGATAGGATCAAATTTAAATAAACCAATGGGAGGTAGAGTAATGTTGTACGTGACAAGGGATGAATGTGAGGACCCTGGAACCAACCTATACATTTTCATAACAAGAGCTAAGAAGGATGTAAATAATGGACAAAGGTCCATCCTTGAGAAGAAATAAACAGATCTTATGAGAGCGATGAGGAAATTTTAAACTCCTGAGAAACTAGGAGAATTGATGTGAACCCATGATTGGTACGCCTATTTAAGGGAAGAAAGTACCTCAAGAAAAGATTTTCAGCACCAAAAGGGATTCTCACTCATAACGGAACACGTCAAGGTTTCCTAACCTAAGAGTCAAGGATGACTAATAGGAACAGGCGTTTTACGAGTAAAGGAAAACAAAAGAAACTATGAGGACTGAAGGAAGGAGGAGGTGTCAATGAAATGGTTAAAGGGAATTATGTGGCCGCCGACAACAAGGAGAAGGTTAGTGAATCAGTAGGCTTGCCCAAGGGAAAACAAATAGAAATTATAAGGCAATAGTTATGTGAAAGATGCAAAGATGCGATCATGCAGAAAATCATTTTTTTTTTAGATATATATCTATATATGTGTGCACAAGTTGTAGTATCATAAAGGAAAGGGTGTACTTTGTGAGGATTTCATGATAAGAACAAGAGCTGACAGAACACTAGAAGGACTATGATGCATAGCTGCGATGCAAACGAGTAGTTAAGGAGAATTACGAGACAAATGAGCAAAGCTAATGAAAGGACGAGTCATGGGAATGGATGGTGTTGAATATCAACTTTCAATGGTATAGTATAGATATAAATAGGAATTGGGAACCTAGAGCAAGGAGAATTTCAAGTATATTAAGAAAATAGTTGTGGAGAAAGTCTAGGGCTAAAAGAGCGTGGTATAGTCAGACACTCCATAAGGGGCCTAATGAATTTCGATGTCCCCATTAATTCATTAACCTGGGGACTACTAGTCATGAGAGGTAAGTGAAAAGACAATAAAGAAGGCATTTGGATTGTATCCAATATGTATAAGCATTTTGATTTGATACAAGAACTCAACTAGCAAAAAGGAAAACAAGTTAAACTATGCGATGAAAAGAACTCCCGCATTATATGGAATAGAGGAGTTGAAGGATCTAAGATTGGCCAGATGACTATCAAAGACAGTTAACACTCAAAGGCTACGGTATATGAAAACATCCTTTAAAAGAAGGGAAGAACAAATTCAGTTCTAAGATGAGCTACAATATTCTGAAGCTCAAGAAAGGGAAATCTTAGCACTAGAAGAGATGAAAGTTTTAACAAGAGGAATAATTATAGGGAGTTCAATGTCTCCAAAGAAAAGGGAGATAGTGTGCCTATGGATAGCAAGACAGCAGTGCTACCTGAGATTAGAAAGTACCTCGCAAATCGTGGAGTCATAAGTCACCAGTCATAGGAAATGTGAGAATATATGTTATAGAACCATATAGACAATCGTCATTATGCAATGGCCGACAAAAATGGTGTAAGGACAACGATAGGGAGTCAAAGAAGAACATCGGCTAGTTTAAGTCTCAAATGATCACCGGTACAAGAGAATCAAAGAATTAAGAAGAAAGCATACTCGTATCAAAAGGAAGTTATGATTAAGTAGGATTTTATCTTAGTTCCATGTTTATGAGTTTATATTGCAATTCTGCTAAAACTGAGGAGAGGAAATTGTAGGAAAAGTTCAGGTATGAATAGGATGATATTGTAAGGAATTAAAGAGTGTGACCAAAGAATTAAAAAGGAGATAATATGGTATGTATATAAGGTCGACGAGTACAAAAAGGGATAATCTAAAATAACACCAAAGAAGCAAGCAAGGAAGGGTGTCATATCTGAATAAGAGAATTTGTCTACTAGTAGAGAAATAAGGAGAAAGGAAAAAGAGTACAACAATTAAGCGTGCTCATAGACTGGCAGGAAGCTATAGCAATCATGAGTTAAGACCATCTTAATGGCAACAGGTCCTAGGACAGTAACTAGATATCAGTTGACCACTGAGTACATACATAAGAATGTGAGGATATTGAACTAATGAGTGAGTTCGACAGAGAATTGGGAGGATATGAAAGAAGACTAATGAGCCCATACTACAAGAGCATAGGGATCATAAACTAAAGGAAGACAACCATTTCAAGAAACTAATGAAAGCGTCGTAAGCTCGCAAGCTACAACATTTGAGGACGAATGTTTCCAAGGGGGGAAGGATGTTACACCTCGCACGTTCACAACATGAGCATGCCACCTACTTCACCTTATTAATGGAGTATCGGATATGTCCCATAAATTTTTGGAAGGTACAAGCCATGGGAAGTACGTAACAATGAAGTAAAGGATGAATTACGATCTCGTAAGTCGTAACCGGGAAGGACAACCTTGGAACCAAAGGAAATTACTATTATCAAGTATGATCAATGATAAATATCATGTATGGAGAGTTTCGGAAGATTCCGGGACCAAGAAAAGCGGAGAACATAAGTTTGTCGAAAATTTGAAAAAAAGTTGGGAGAATTCTGGACAGAATTTTGGGTCAACTTTGAAGGGGTATAACTCCAGGTATATAAGGAGTTTTATGGAATTTCAAAAGTCTAAAATGAATTTATTTGAGTCTAGTTTCCAACGCAACAAACCATTCATCAATGCGACATCCGAGCAGGGAGTTATGGACATTACAATTTAGGCGGATGGAGCAGAAAAATGCTGCTATAGTACCCGGGTGCTACAATAACCCGACCCAACACACCCCTATAAATACCCCTCTAACCTATTAATTTTCATCATTTTTACCATCTTCTCATCCTTCATATTTCTAAAAAGTTCTTGAGAACTCTTGAGGGTTCTATAACCTTCCATAACTCTCCATAAATTTCCATAAACTTCCATAATACTCCATAACCCTCCATAATCTTCCACAACCTTTCCATATCATAAAGGGAAAATATCAACGTCAAAATCTCAAAGAAAATTCATGGAAGTTGATTTTTCTTGTTTCTCTTCAAGGTGGTGATGAACTAGTCTTAGAAAGGGGTGAATAAAGTGAAGTTCTTCCACTATGAGGTATGTTTTTCCTACTATTATTTACATGATTGAGACGATATAAAGGTTTAGCAATTTTTAGAAAGGAAAGAATCATAGGAGGAAAGTCATAAAGAGTTGAATTGAAGTTGATGGCGATGAGGTGAGTTTGAAAGAGAATTTTGGATTAATTTGAGATTAAATTGAATATAATTCTTTGATCATGTTATTACGGATGTTGTTATGGTTGGTTTGGAAATTGGAGAAATATCGTGTGGGATGTTTTATAGAATATATTTTATAGCACATATTGGTATTGATATTGTTGTTGATGTTGTTGGTATTGTTTGGGAGTTGTTTTGGTATTTGGAGGAGGTAAAGAATACAGGAGAGATGCTGCCCGAATTTCGACAGATTTTAAAGGGAATTAACACGAAGACTTAAGATAAGCATATGGCGATAAGCCTAACAGTGGTCTGAATTCTCTTGAATGTAGATTTATGAGCTTGGAAGGATAAACGTTTAGTAATAGGAGACCGAAAAGGTATGTTAAGGCTAGTCCCTTTCTTTCAAAAGGCCTGATTCCTATGTTATGATTTCATAGATGTTTCCATAACCTTCTTACTTCTAAAAGTTAGAAGTTACTGATTCTTAAAAGCTTCTTATGGTACTAAAGATGAGATGTTTTCTATGATAAACATGATGATGATGATTTTAATTCTAGAAATTCCAAAGCTCATGATTTTAATGCTATTATGAGATCATTGGCATTATGTCATGATTTCCTTGATTCTACTCACTGTTGTCGATCTCATCTTATGTTACTTGTTCCTTCAAGATGAAATATAGCAATGATGATTGCTCCATAATATAAATCGGAGGTTACCGACCTTACGTCACTCCGATAAAGTTGTAGCCTTCATATGAGATTTCATGCATGGTATTTACATTATGTATACGTATATATTATATTATATTATGGATCGGGTCGTACGTTCCTCGGCACTAACATATGTGGATCTGGCTGCACGTTCTGCAGCACTATATTTATGGATTGGGCCATACGTTCCTCGACGCTAACATATATGGATCGGGCTGCACGTTTCGCAGCACCATATTTATGGATCGGGCCGTACGTTCCTCGGCACTAACATATATGGATCGGGCTGCACGTTGCACAGCATTATATTTATGGATCGGGATGTACATTCCTCGGCACTAACATATATGGATCGGGCTGCACGTTCCGCAGCACTATATTTATGGATCGGGCCGTACGTTCCTCGACAGTAACATATATGGATCAGGCTACACGTTCCGCAGCACTATATCTATGGATCGGACCGTATGTTCCTCGGCACTAACATATATAGATCGGGTTGCACGTTCCGCAACACTATACTTAAGGATCGGGCTGTACGTTCCACAGCACTAACATTTATGGATCGGGCTGCACGTTCCGCAGCACTATTATTTTATACAAGTATGAGAAAGGCTTTTATGAAAAGACTAAGCATGCATGATATTCGCCCTAAGAGGCAATCAGACATACAGGTTATCCTTATCTCATGTTATGTTCTATATTTCTTATTATGTTGTTATTCATGCCTAACATACTCAGTATATTTTTCGTACTGATGTCCTTTCTTGTGGATGTTGCGTTCATGCCTGCAGGTAGACAGGTGCATGGATTTGACCCGTAGGTGATTTATCAGCGGATTCTCATGAGCGCTCCACTTACTTCGGAGCTGCAGTCTATTGGTATTAGTCCTTACGGTTACTTGTATCGTACCGGTTCATATCACTGTATGACATTTTAGTAGCCTTGTTGGCTGGTGATGTTGGACATACTTGTTGAAGATTATATAGAGATATGTCGTTATATTGTGATATATGTTTTTTACAGATTATAATATATAGGAACTGTCTTTATGGTCCACCCGTAAAACGTTTATGAGATATATGTTTAGAGGTGCTCAGTGTGTTAGATCTGGGTGCCCGTCATGGCCCTCTGGTTGGGTCGTGACCGCACCTCTCCATCACCTTTGGATCCTGTTTGAGTTTTCATACCTTGGATCTTAGCAGACCTAATTTCTCAACCATTCTTGGTCTTCTTGCGCTTCTTAGACTTGTTGACTACTTTGTGAATCACATCAGCAGTTTTAGATATATCAGTCTTATGCTGCAATAAATCCTCTTTTTCTATCCTGCTGAAGTTTGAATCCTTGCCTGATTGATTCTTCAACAAGTCTTCTTCATTGATTCTATCCATACTATTCAGATCATGAGAAACTAAAGCATGCAATTCTTTAGTAAGAGATACTCTTTTAGGCACAGGCATTATTTAATTATTTTCCTTCATCACCAGCATATCAGTATCAGCCTTCAAGACATTGCCGTTTGTAACTGGCGGGTAAAAACCTATAGAATAAGCTTTATCAATTTGGCTGCCTTGTGAATTCTCTACTGCATCATCTATATTAACAATGCTCTCCTTCTCTGCATATACTGTTTCTTCATTCAAAACTGCATCATTTAATCTAGTATTATCAATAATATGATCATCATGAGTGCTATTTTGCAATCCTATGTTCTCCCTTCCTTCATTGGCAATATAAGCTGCTGTACTATATTCATCTATCGCCACTTGATCATTACTCCATCTGTTCACCCTCTTCCTCTTGATAGAGGACTGTATCTAGCCCTGAGGATTCCATAACATCATGTGTCGGCTCATGATCCTCATGGAAAATTGGTTGAATGACACCTGATTCTTCTTTTCCTATTTGCAACTGATTAATACATTTCTCTTCCTCTTTTTCACTTGTTTCCTTTATGATATCATCCTCTCCCTCATCGGTATTATCTTGGGCCATGTTGAATTCTAGGGCCCTATGGTGTCTAAGGAGGGAATCATAGTTCATCCAAAGAAGATTGAGGTTATTAAAGATTAGGCGAGGCCCACTACTGTGACTGAGATTCGTAGCTTCATGGGGTTAGCCACTTATTATCATCGATTGGTGAAGGGTTTCACTTCCATTGCTTTTTTATGGACCTCGATTGACCTCCAAGGAGGCCCCTTTCGCTGTCCGATGCTTGTGAAGAGAGCTTTCACCAGCTCAAGAGTCATTTGACGTCATCCCTGATTCTAGCATTACCCGCTGAGGGTAAGGATTTCTTGATATATTGTGATGCATTTCGTGTTAGTTTGGGTGTCATGTTGATGCATTAGGGTAGAGACATTGCCTATGCTTCTCGTCAGTTGAAGATTCACGAGAAAAACTACCCTACCCATGATGTGAAGTTGTTAGCTGTTGTCTTCGCTTTAAAGATCTGGAGGCATTACTTGTACGGTGTCCATTGTGAGGTTTTCACCGACTACCGTCACCTTTAACACGTGTTTCCCAGAGATATCTTAATTTCAGGTAGCGTCGATGGATTGAGCTCTTGAAGGACTATAACATCTCTATTCTTTTATCATCCAGGGAAAAATAATGTTGTTACTAATGCCTTGAGTCGCAAGGCCACGAGAATAGGTAGCTTAGCCCGATTGGTTGCTTCTAAGTGTTCGCGCGCGGAGGGTACTCACTGCTAATAGTTTTGTCCGTCTTGACATCTCAGCTACGGGTAGAGTCTTAGCTTTTGTTAAGGTGAGGTCATCCCTCTTGGATCAGATTAGGGCCCAGTAGTTTGAGGATAGGCAGTTGTGTAAAATTCGTGATAAGGTTCTGAGAGGTGAGGCCAAAGAGGCCATGCTTGATACTGAGGGCATTCTGAGGATCAAGGGACGCTTGTACATTTCTCATGTTGGTGATTTGATTCGTTTGATTCTGGAGGAGGCCCATAGCTCCAGATATTCCATTCATCCAGGTGCTATAAAGATGTATCGAGATCTGAGGCAGCACTACTGGTGGAGGAGGATGAAAGGAGATGTTGCGGTATATTGTGGCTAAGTAAGAATTGTTAGCAGAAGTCAAGTATAAGCACCGAGACCACTGGTGGTGTGCTCCAGAAGATGCCCATTCCCGAGTGGAAGTGGGAGAGGATTGCTATGGATTTGGTGGTGGGGTTTTCCAAAGACCCCGGCAAGTTTGATTCTGTTTGGGTTATTGTTGACCGATTGACTAAGTTCGCTCATTTTATTCTAGTTCAAATTACTTACATGGGACAAGTCGCCAAGATTTTATTCGTGACATTGTGCGATTACACGGGGTCCCGATTTCCATTATTTCGCATCGAGGCCCCCGCTTTTTCAATTTCGAAAGGCTTTTAGACGCAGTTAGGATACTCGTTTGACCTTAGTACAGCTTTTCTTCCCCAGATTGATGGATAGTCCGAGAGGACTATTTAGGGGTGCTACCGAGGATTTGTATTGAGAGCACGTGTCATTGATTTTGGTGGTCATTGGGACCAGTTCTGGCCCTTAGCGGAGTTTGTGTACAACAATAGCTACTATTCGAGTATTTATATGGTGTCGTTCGAGGCTTTGTATGGTAGGAGGTATCATTTTCCTATTGGGTGGTTTGATGCATTTGAGATTCGTCCGTAGGGCACAGATTTGTTGAGAGGGTTCGTGGATAGGGTGAAGCTTATTCAGGAAAAACTTCTAGCAACTCAGAGTTGACAGAAGATGTATGTGGAATGAAAGGTTCGAGACTTAGAGTTTGGGGGTAGGCGAGCGGGTGCTTCTGAAGATCTCACCCATGAAAGGTGTTATACGATTTTGGAAGAGGAGTAAGTTGAGTCCAATGTATCTTAGCCCATGTGAGGTTCTCCGTAGAGTTGGAGAGGTTGCTTTTGAGTTGGCGTTGCCACTGGGCCTGTCAGGTGTTCATCTAGTTTTGCCATGTGTCCATGGTGAGGATGTATCATTCTGATGGTTCCTATATAGTTCGTTGGGATTCTGTGTTGCTTGATGAGAATCTATCTTATGAGGATGAGCCTATAGCGATTCTGGATAGGCAGGTTAGGAAGTTAAGGTTGAAAAAGATTGCTTCGATCAAAGTTCAATGGAAGCATCATCTCATTGAGGAGGCTATTTGGGAGACCAAGTCTGATATGCGCGAGAGATATCCCCAGTTGTTTGCTGATTCAAGTACTTTTCACTATTTTTACTCCTTGTCGCTCAAGGATGAGTTTAATTGTTTAATGACCCAATTGGTTGTTATATATAACGACCCGATTGGTCGTTATAGTGCTAGAGTGAATGAACTTTTTAACCGTTGACCTTTTCCTAGGTCATCGGCGGGTTTTAGAATGACTTTTGGAGGTTTGAGCCTTAAAGTGGAATTCGTTTGACCCAAAGTTGAGTAAACATACCTTTTTTGGATTTTCGTCGATTCCAAAAGGTCCGGACAGTCATTCATGACTTGGTAGTGTGTTTGGTTCGGTTCCCAATGCAATTGGGAGCGTTTTGAAACTTGGGTTGGGAACTTAGCTTTAGGCCTTTAGGGGTTGACTTGGTTAATTAGACCTTCGTTGGGAAATCCGAGGGCCACTACCGAGTTCGTCGAGCGTTTTTATGTGTGTTTGCATGTTAGTTTGGTATATGTGGGGCCTCGGATGATAGTCGGATTTTGGGTTGAGATTGGTCAAAACCAGAACTTTCTAATCTGGTGTAGGCGCTGCAGCAGTACTATAACAGCCGTAGCGGTCCTATTATTGCGCTTGGGAGGCAGCTATAGCGGACTGAAGGATTTAGCAACTAGACGTCGTAGCGGTACGCTTGCTTCAATAAACGGCACTCGATGATTTTTGGTAGAGGCCGTCATGGCGATCTGTCTTCCGGCACCGTAGCTACATCGGTTCCCTTGACCCACTTCCATTTGTAGTCGGGCAAAATTATTTTCCTTTTCTTAATTTAAGACCATTAAACCCTATCACTTCTTCTTATCACTTTTCTAAGCACTCTTTGGGGAAATAGAGCTACTTTTGGACTGTTTCTTCTTGGACGTAAGATCTATGGCCCTAGTGCTTATCATTTGCCTTCCTAGATTCCTGTTCCATGCCTAGAATCACTATAATCTAAATAGAGAAGATGAGTCTTGTGTTAAAATTCTTGAAATGGGTTTAGACTTCTAATATAGAAATTGGTGGTGAAATTGACTAGAATAACTATAGAATCGGATGAATTCCTTATTCTTAAGCTTAGTCCTTCCATTATTAATGATTAATTTGAGGATTGAAGAATTAGGGTTCATACCCAAATTTGGGGGTTTTGCTTTAAATCTGCATGTGGCTTAATCTTGAGTTGTTTTAGCAAATGATTAGTGGGTTTGATCACCTAGAGCTTGAATTACATGTTCCATCTTTCAATTTCTCGTTTTACCCTTGTGGTCCTGTTTTCACAATTTCCTTGGGTTAGAGTTGGACCTAACTAGAAGTATAGCATTATAGGTGCCATTATTCCTAGATTTCAATATATAATTCGATTATGAATAGACTTTGAGTACTTGGAGGCATTACAAAAAGGCAAGGCCATGGTGTGATGGTTTGAGGCTCCTGTTCGACTTTCCGGGTAGGTTACGGCTTACCTTTCGGTTAGACTTCGATTAGCAGATTATATGTGTAGTTAGTGATTGTTGGAGAAAGCATGTAAACCTTTGGGTATGAAGTTGGGATGAAAGACTTAGGTTGGTATTGTTGTGATTTATGACTTGTTGCTTTATCGTGTTCTATTGTGTTGTTGCTTATTGTGGGTCGTTGGCTTGCCGCCACGTGATTGATTCTAGAGAGTTGAAGCTTAGTGATTACTTATATGTCGGAAAGCATATTTATCATGAATGAGGTGTTTGGGAAGGAAGTAAGTATTTGATATTGTAATTGTGAGTGAGATTTGTGTCCATGTGTGGCACCATTGATTATATATTCTTATTGGCATTGTTATCATGCATTTGCTCATTCATATATATATATATGGGATCGGAGTTGTAGCCGGAGTTGCACATACACCGTCGGGATTGAGTTGCATTGCAATATTGACTAGGATCGACACCGGCGGGATCGGGTTGCACGTTCCGCAACACTTACTATTGGATAGGGCTATGTGTTCCGCTGCAGGTACTTGGACTTAGCTGTCCCCCATGGGTCATAACTGTCGAGGCGATGAGATATTCCGCCTAAAGCGTGTGTGTAGCATTGCATATGCATTGCATTAATCTCATATTTATTGTTGGCATTATTTTGGACTTGTTGATTGATTCTTGGTGATACGCATACTTGATAGTAGCTCTAGAGATATGGATTGGATTTATAGTGGACTTGAGGTGATTTACTAGACTTGGTGGTTTGGTACTGGATTTGGTAATTGGATTGTGTTGAGTTTTATCTGATTCTGAGCATGCCTACTTTTTTAGCCTCTTTCTTATATATATGACTTTCTACCTGTTGACGGTCTATGATACCTACTCGCATACGTGTTGTTGTACTGATTCTACCTTGCTGCATTCTTTCTGAGTGTAGAGTTTGTGACCGGATCAACTTCTGCGCACCATGGCTGAGTCCTGAGGCTGTCTGACGAGTATTCTAGGGTGAGCATTTGGATGGATTCGCTACTTGGATTCCTCTTCTTAGTTACTTGTTTTATTTTGATATTCTGAGACAATATTCCCTTATTAGACATGTATTTATATTTAGACTTGTAGCATTTGTAGTAGTGGCTCTTGTACGTCCTTAGACCAGATTCTTTGGGATTGTTGTATTATTTCCGCACTTATTCACTATCCTTGTTATTATCTATGTTTGAGACTTATATTCGATTGCCTTGATTAGTTTATTGTGGTTGAATGAATGATTTAGGAAAAGGTTTTCCTATCGAGGTGGGAAGTGGTAGGTGCCCGTACTATTCCCCCAGTTGGGGTGTGACATTGAGGACCTTTACAAAGATTATGAAGGGTTAAAACAAGTGTTAAGAAAGTATCGTTGAGGGTTAGGGGTTAAACGAATCAAGGATGTTATAACTCGCACTTTTGGGGTAAAACCAGGAGTTCTTAATATGCTAAGGAGGTCGTTTTTTAAGGTATTTGAATCATATAATATTTGTATGTTATGTTTTGAAGTCAGGCAAGTTGCAAAATAAAAGTAAGCAAACGTTATCGCAAGTTACATTCATAATTCTACCGAAATTAGGGTCTAATGTCATTGAGATATTCTCCTATACACCCACCAAATTGATGGCCTACAAGTATAGTTTCCAACTCATTAAACCGCTCATCGATACAATGTCGAAGTAGAGAGATATTCGTGTTTTCGCGGGACTGCGCAGGTAGCCAGTTTGGGACCCACTTGAGGTGGTGGAAAGCCCCAACTTCCTATTTAAGCGGTGGCTTTGTTAATATTCACCATTTTTACCATATCTAAGTTCAAACAGACCCAAGACTCCCTCTAAACATTTCCCCATGGTTTCTAATCAAATCTAAAGCCAAACTACCTAAGTCCAACACAAAAAGTCCTGTAGAGCTTGAGAAAAACAATTCTATAGTGGTGTTTGGTTTGTTGAGGGTTATTTAAAGTTAAAGGAAACTTTGTTCTAAGTTTTTTATTGTTGTGTGAGGTAAGATTCTTCTCCTCCTACTTGTATTTGAAGTGTATCTAAGTCCTAGATAATTTGTGTGGATGGAAAAGTGCAAGATAACACTTGGTTGTTGTGTATGAAGTGATTGGGGTGTGTTGGGCTGTTTTGTGGTATTTTGTGATGGATATGAGGTTGGAAAATGATGTAAATATGTTTTTTGTGTGCTGAACATGTTGGTTTTGATTGTTTGGATTTGAGGAAAGTGAAAAAAGAAGGGGAGGTGCTGTCCAAATTATTATAGACGAGCTTGTCACTCTTTGTGTCGATTCTAGCTTCCGTGGCTTAACAATAGTTTCCTTATCTCTTGTTGTAGATTGAAGTGCTATGAAGGCTGAGTTTAACGTGTGTTAAGTAGTTGAAAAAGGTTGTAAAGGCTATCCATTTTCTTTATTGGCATGATCCCATAACAAAAAGAGTCAACCGACCGTATAGTAAAGAAGTATATCACAGAATTACTATGTTCCTGACTTATCCCTCGTCGGGAATCCTTACTTATCATATGTTTGTTATATGTCAGTAGAAAGAGTAGAAGAGTTATGTTTACAAGTTATATAGTACCACCATTATACATTTACAGATATGCCCGGCTTATTAGTCGGAGAGTTATGCCCAGGTTATTAGTCGCAGAGTTATGCCCGCCTTAGTAGTCGGAGAATTATGCCCGGCTTATTAGTCAGAGAGTTATGCCTGACTTGTTAACTGGAGAGATATGCGACTTATTTTCTGGATAGATATACTAGTCTTATGGCTGGAGAGATACATCGAGCCTATATGTGGCCGGCTAGCTAGATGAGTCGGAAGCGAGGTAAGTATACCTTCAGAGTATTCTTGATTTCATTTGATTTCGTTTATCAGTTTTAGTTTCAGTTTTTCGCTGCCTTACATACTCGGTACATCATTTTGTACTGACGTCCCTTTTGCCAGGGGGCTGCATTTTATGCCTGCAGGTTCTGACAGACAGGCAGAGAGGCCTTTCTAGTAGGTAGTACAGTGTATCAGCTTGATTGGTAAGCTCCATCTACCGGTGTTACCATGTCCAGAGTTGGTATTGTTTTTGTGTATATAGAGATGGGCCCCAACCACAGTACAATTATGTTATTTTTAGAGGATTGTAGATGAGTCTTATATATTTGGTATGTTAGTGTAGCGACCTTGCTGACCCCCTTGTATATGATCATTTTGGTATTACTGTTTTGCAGACGTTCATGGCGGCCTCGTCGGCCTGCATTTTTATGTATACATGTTTTTGGGTGTGTTTACCCTTTAAGTGATTCAGAATACAGCCTTGTCTGCTTAGATTGGTATTGACTGCTTGTAGAGAGGTCTTGTCGGCCTAAGTTGAGGGTTACCTCTAGAGTTTATAGTTACAAAGTGGTGCGCTCGGGGTCAAGTAAGGCCACCGGCTGCTGGCCACGCCTGTCACTACCCGACCCGAGGGCCATGACGGGCACCTGGTGCTAACCCACCCGGGTACCTCTTATCGCACATTCGTATTCACATCTAGGTGGACCACATAGCTTACTCATGAATGCTATACATCAATAATGCTAAACTCATTGGGCAACAACACATTTACACCATCATTAACAACTATGCCCACATCAATATTCATAAGCCGATGAGGCCATCAAAATGATATACAAAATACAAGCCGACAAGGCTTCAAGACATCTAACCATATACAACTGTCTACGAGCCTCTAAGAAGAGTAGGTAACATCATATAGGTGGGACAAGACCCCGCCGTGCCCATGTATGTACACAAAAGAATAATGCCAAAAGCTGTAGCTCCGGATGAAATGGAGCTCCTCTAAGTAGTCCCTGAATAAGAAAGCTATGGATCAAGCCTATCTCCCTGGACACCTGCGGGCATGACGCAGCGTCCACAAATAAAAGGATGTCAGTACGAATATTGTACTGAGTATGTAAAGCATAATCAACATCAAAATAGGGGCATAAGAGACAGCATAAGAAATAGCATAAGATGGGAAAATTAGGAGATAGTAGCCATCATCACAATTACTTAGTTGTCTTTCATAGGGACCTTCCATTTCTAATGCGTGCTCGTGTACATACATATATACATAAACATATATCCATATCCGTATCCATATTCGTATCCGTATTCATATACATATTCGTATCCACATTCATATACATATTCGTAACCATAGCATACTCGACCACGAAGGTTCGGTGGTTTCACATACCCGGCCATGACAAGGCTCGGTGTCATACATACCTGGCCCTACCAAGGCTCAGTGGTATCTGTACCCAATTACAGTGGTGTGCGCGCAATAGATATCATACTCGGCCATATAAGCTCGGTGCTACATAATGGTCATACATACTTAGACACGTATACTTAAGAGTCCATAAGCATCATCAACATCATTACCATTATCGTTTTTGTTACGTCTATCCTTGGAGGATCAACTATCATGTAAAGGATGAAATTGAATCATGAAAGTATCGAGGATCATGAGCTTGAGTAGCTTTGGAGAAAGAATCAATTGGAGGACATTATAGAACACATGAAAGGATATATATATATATATATATACACACACACATATATAGCCAAGGAACCATGCCTTACTGAAAGGAGGGTTAGCCTTACATACCTCTTTGTCTTCTTAGCTATCTAACGTTCACCGTTGAAGCTTGAATAATCTACATTTAGAAGGATTCATGCCATGGTTAAGCCTTAATGATACTTTTAAATTCAAACTAGAATAATTCATAGTCTAATGAAAATTGGGACATTTCCCCTACTTCGTCAACTTCCACCATATCACAAAACAAATCCCAACAACCACAATAACATCCATAATACACTCATAATATCCAATCAAACAATCACATTACACTAAGCCTTCAATATTCACCCCTATGTTCAACTCATACTAGCAACTTCATACCCATTTTAGCACATTTAGATATGATGCTTCTTCATTACAATTATTACCTTCTATAACAAGAGTATATCCATATTTTACTATTAATCATGACTCAAGTTAGCTCACTACTTAAAAACATCACCAAAGTTACATTTAGACTTCATTTTCTACTTTCTTCTTCTACCCAAGTCTTTCAACCTCTCCATAGTCCAAATAACATGAAATTATCATAAAACTTACCTTCGATTGAGTATGAATAACCTTTGGATGGAAATACTCCACTTGGAGAAAAACCCTAGCTTCCATCCATAAGTTTTTCTTGACTCTAAGAGCTTCCTTATACTTGATTCCTTAGATTAATGATATGAGCCTTTGATTTCCCTTGGATTCTTGTATATGAAATGGGTGGAATGTTCTAGAGACTTGGAGAGAAGTGGAGAAGTGTGAAAAATGAAAATAATGAAGTGGGATCATTTATACACTTGAAAATAACTCAGCCCGTCGGGTGTTATATGGACACTTATATATATATATATATATATATATATATATATATATATCATATAATATAAATATATATATATATATATATATATATAAAGATTTTATACGGACCGTATAAGTGGTCGTATAACTCTAGTTCCCTAAAATGATTTCCGTCGTTTCGTTTGATCTCCAATCCTCATGGAACATTCTTAACACTTGTTTAACACTTCATTACCAATCTAAGGAGAGTTACAACTCTTCTTTAAGATGTCACACTCTTAATCCGATAGGGTTCGATGGGCACCCGAGTACAATTGGCCGAGCAGAACCGGCCCGACCGTGACACACACATAATCATATTGGGCCCCGCATAGCATAACATAAGTACATATGAAAGATTTTCCGAGAAAACCATATGCTTTTTACCTTTCTCGAATCAAATAAAATACGTAATATATAAAACTTATAATACAATGCGTAATAATACATCGGCTTACGGGGGGCCATACATGACCGACATCTTATACCCACGACACTGTCCGCAAAGCCTCTATACACGAACATGAAACCATAACATAATAATCGACTCGGCGGCTCCGAGAGAATGGAGCTCGCCAATCACATTTGGAACATCTTCTACTAAAATCTTCAGCTCACCTGGGTGTACCTGCGCGGCATGAAACGTATCCCCCAAAGAAAGGGGGTCAGTACGGAAAATGTACTGAGTATGTAAAGCATGGAATACATTAAACAGAATCATAACCGGACTGAGAAGTACAGAATAGACATAACTATCAGAAATCATAGACTTGCCTTTAAAACATATCTTGTACATATTATATATATAAAGCGTGTCCGTGTTGCATACTACAGCGAGGGACTCGGTAGGTAAAATTGTATCATTATCATATCATCGTATCATCGAACATATATACGTACCCGGCCCTCAATTCAACGTGACGGGACTCGGTGAATAAGGTCATATAATCATCGTATCATATTATCATGTCATCATATCACATCATCATATATATACATATATACCGTACTAAAATGAGCCCGACAAGGGAGGGACTCAAAGTGGGTGATCATATATATACGGGTCACCCGGCCCTCTAGTGACGGGACTCGGTGGAGTCATTATATGTATACCGCGGCCGTGATACGGAAATGATCGTACCGAACAAGGACTACGGTGAATATCATATCAAAATGCGAAAATACGTACATTTGACCCGGGACTCGTTGAATGATGTCATAGTAGGCACGAGTATAGTAATAAGAAGCCACATAACACATACACACAATTCATCTTTGAAGCTCAACAAATAAGTAACATGGTCGCCCCTCGCTCGTGTCACGGAATCATAGTCACATTAAGTTCCTTCCGACATGTTACTTCATAACATGTCAAATCAGAGCTTCGGAAAATCATGGTTACGTATATAAAATCATATAACATACGAGATTCTCATTTCATACATTTACACGATTCCATAGAACAATAGAAAAACAATCAAAATAGACTATCATTTAAAAACTATTATTTATAGCCAATGGTCATAGTCAAATCCAAGTTTCTTTCGAATGTTACTCGAAAACATATCAAACAAAACTTTAAAAATCATAGTTACGTATCGGAATCATATACATACGATTTCTCATTTCGGACTTAACATAAGTGAGTAATCATATTCGGAAGTCGGGATGTTAACCATGTGAAGTTCTTTTAAAAAAAAAATGTTAAAACTATACAAAGGAATGTCTCGGGGCCCACGGACAAGTACTCAACCACCGGAACCCGCCTACGAAAGTTGGGGGATATTATTCATCATGGAATCTCCTACGACATTTTGAGCGATCCGAGCCTTCCTATGGAAGTTACGGCCTTCGTAGTTACGAACTCTTTTTTGAAAACAAACTTTTATGCAACATTTGAAAACCAATCATACAAAGGGACATAAGAATCATAGACTCTACTACATTATGAATACGGACATCAAGAGGTGAATAAGAATCGTGGACATGCTCGGATCGCAAGAGTAGAGTTACCTCGAGGATCATATCATAGCCTACTTTAACTAAGACATGCCAAAGAAGGAAAGGTGAGCTTTACATACCTTGTCCGCTCCCAAAGCTAATCCGAATCTTAAGTCTCGGGCTCCCAAGATCTACAATACGTCATTAGATACTAAACATTAGTCATAAAGGCATTGAAAATCCGATTCCAAATGAACACCTTATTCTACGAGAAATTTGGGCAGCATCTCCCCTATAAATCCAACAACCCCCGAGAATTCAACTCGGCCAAATTCATCAACAACAATACCAATAACCATATAAACAACATCAATTAATTCAAAACACATTCTAACGCTATAACAACCTTCTTCTACATTAGTTCAACAACATTCATTATATTCAATTCAACTACTCATACATTCAAACCAACATCAATCTCATACGTTCAATTATTAATCACAAGGCCATTCAAACAATATTCAAGAACACTTTAAAAAATTCACACAATATTTCAAACAACCCGTCCAACACTCCCAATTCACCCGAAACCTTCCAACTTCATTAGGAACAACAACAACACATTTCTTCTTCCAAATTCATAAACTATGCCAACAATCCACACATTAACAATGTCATTTCCTCATAATATAAAAATTACATAAGAATCACATTAAGGTTCCAAACGTCCACATCAATTACAACTTCAACTTAGATCATTAAACTTCATTTTCATTATAGAATTCACAACATCAACAACTAAAACACTAAATAAAATTAGATCCATTCTTTGTCACATAACATGACCTATATTCGGTCAACACATCACACACACACAACTTCATGCATTCTCATCCATTTCTTCACATTACAACATGCCAAAACATGCTAACAATATAAACACTAATTCATTACTTCAATTCTTCACATCACATGTACATTATACTATACACCATGCACACCCAACACCATATTTTATGAACTTCATCCATTCTTTACATATCACAACACACACTAATCAACCATCCATAACATATAAAAAGATGGATTCCTTACCTTTCTTCTTAACTTCACCACTTAGCTAAGGTTGGCAAAGGATGAAAACGAATGACTTTGTTGACTCAAACAACAACTCCATGTTAACAAGGACCCTTCCAATTAGTGGGAAACTAGAAAGAAATAATTTTTTCTTGGCCAAATTTTTGGACCATTTTCTCTCCATGGCCGAATGGTCTCTCTCTTTCTTTCTGTTCTCCAAACTTCTTGATTTTTCTATAGTGGAAAAGATGGAAAATAAGATGACTTAGTCATCTTTATATATATATATATATATATATGCATGGCCCACACCCCATGTGGCCGGCCACATGTGCTTATTGTTCCATGAATTTTCAACTTTCAAATGTTTTTTCCCCCAATTTTCTTAATATTTCCACAAAATTCCAAATGTCTTAAAACAAAATCGTAGTTAAAGTCTTGTCTTCGTCATTCCATGCATATATTTTGTTCCTAATATGTAATGTACACTCGGATTGTCCCGATTTCAAAATGGATATGAAAATATTGGATATCCAAGGTGGGATTCTTGTATATGAAATGTATGGGATTTTAGAGACTTGGAGAGAAAAATTCTTTCCAAATAATTTTTAGGATCACATTTTTTGAAAATAATTCACCCCGTTTTACGGACACACTTATATTCTCCATAACATTGTACGGGAATATGGGGTTATGCATTCTTAACAAATACGGAAAAGTGGTCATTTCATTTGATCTTAACTTTAGTGGAAACACTTGTTTAACACGGAATATCAATCTACAGAAGAGTTATAACATAAAATATCATTAAGTCAACATTAGCTCGGTACTTTACGGAGATTTTTCCAAACACAACATATACTTTGCCCTTCTTAAGGAACTTTCTCCTCTTACTTCTAACATCTTTAAAATCTTAACTAGGATCGTTAAATAACCTTTCTTACTTATAGAAACATCATATTCATCTCACCCCGCATTAGTCTATCTATCATATGATGACATGAAATTCTTCCGAGGTGTAACATTCTTCTGCCCTTAAGAACATTCATCCTCGAATGTTACGTTCTCGGGGATTCTATAAAAAATTTACCGAGTTTCCCCTATAATATGGCACTATCATCCCGCACGGCAACCCAAAATATATCCCCTCATAGGGCTATAACAATAACGACAAATACTATGGTCCACACACGACCAAGAAGACACCAAGAAAAACATTACATACTCGAGGATAATGGTGTGTCTCCGCTCGAGTCTCCTTTGGGGGTGAAAATAAATGTGGGTACCTGAACTTCATGTCTTCTTCGGCTTCCCAAGTCATTTCCTCTTTATTATTAGTCTTCCATAAAACTTTAACTGAAGCTACCTCTTTGGTTCTAAGCTTTCGTACTTGCCTATCTAAAATGGCAATGGGGACTTCTTCATAAGACAATTGCTTTGTAACTTGAACATCATCTATTGGTACTATTCTAAAAGGATCTCCAATGCACTTACGAAGCATTGATACATGGAAAACTGGGTGAACTGACTCCGACTCAGGAGGTAGATCTAATTCGTAAGCCACTTTGCCTACCTTGTGTATAATCTCATAAGGCCCAATGTACCGGGGACTAAGCTTCCCCTTTTTGCCAAATCTACCTTTAAGAATACCTAATCTTTCACTTGGAACTCTAAGTCCCTTCGACGATTGTCCGCATAGGACTTTTGACGACTACGAGCCTGTTAATAATCCATCGTATGAGCTTAACTTTCTCTATAGCTTGTTGGACCAAGTTTGCCCTATCAATTTAGTCTCTCCTACCTTGAACCACCCAATTGGAGATCGCACTTTCGCCCATATAAAGCCTCATACGGTGCCATTTGGATGCTAGAATGATAACTATTATTATAAGCAAATTCAATAAGTGGTAAATGATCATCCCAATTACCTCCAAAATCCAATACACATGCCCGTAGCATATCCTCAAGAGTCTGAATGGTACGTTCAGCTTGTCCATCCGTATGTGGGTGAAATGCCGTGCTAAGGCTCATAGGAGTCCCCAAACGCACTTGGAAAGATTTCCAAAAATTTGCTATAAACCGAGTCCTCTATCGGAGATAATAGATCTTTCGGAACACCGTGAAGCCGCACTATCTCTTTAACATAAAGCTTTGTATAATCTTCTGCTACATATATAATCCTGACCAGTAAGAAATGAGCTGATTTCATAAGTCTATCCACAATCACCCATATAGAATCATACTTACGTCGGGAACGGGGTAAGCCTGTAATGAAGTCCATGTTAATTACTTCCCATTTCCAAGTTGGAATTTCTATAGCTTGCAACAATCCGCTCGACTTTTGGTGCTCGATTTTCACTTGTTGATAGTTGGGACATTGAGCTACAAATTCCGTTATATCTTTCTTCATCCCATTCCACCAATATACAAATTTAAGATCATGATACCATTTCGTTGCTCCGGAGTGGACAGAATAACGGGAACAATGAGCTTCTCTCAATATTTGGTGGCGTAATCCTGCAACATCAAGAACACATAACCTGCCTCGGCATTGGAGAACTCTATCTCCAGGAATCTCAAATGATGACTTCTCCTTCTGAGGACTGTATTTCACGAACATAATGAATTAGCACGGGATCCTCATGACACGGCGTTCACACTTCTACCACTAGCGATGAGACCGAGGATGCAACCGAATGGTAGCTCCCATACTACCCGAGTCCACTACTAGAACTCCTAGGCTAGCTAACCGCACTGAGCTCACAAGCCATTTCCCTCTTCTACGTCGCACATCACATAAACTTTCCATGTATCTACAGCTAAGAGCATCGTGTCACGACCGGTAGGGCCATGACGGGCACCCGGGGTTAACCACCGAGCACCACTCATTCTATTACTCATCTGCTTGCATTCTTATCTCTTATACTCATAATCATGGAAAACGACTCTCATTTGAAACATATTTACTTTATAAACATAATCCCTTTAGGCTATCAAAATAATATATAAATACATATACATATTAGAAACTTGTGAGACCATACTACCCACCTTTGCGTATCTACGAGCCTCTAGTACAGTACTAGACATATGGACGGGACAGGACCCCGTCGTGCCCAAAACATGTATATACCAAAAGAATAATCAATAGCACCTCCGGGAAAATGGAGTGCTCTCAAACAGCTAATAGCTCCTACGAGTCTGGATCGCCTCCCTGTCTACCTGTGGGCATGAACACAGCGTCCAAAGAAAATAGACGTCAGTACGAACATTGTACTGAGTATGTAAGGCATAAACAATAATGATATATCAATGAAAAGAGGAGGCATCAAATGAGGAGCAATCTGTAACTGACTGAATCATAAAGGAAGTAATTCATGCTGTCTTACTCTCATAATCATCATCATCATATCATATATGCATATAAATATAAGCTGCCCGAACATATAGGTACGGTGTGATAATCAATAACATTAGCATTAGCATTAGCCTGCGTCTAGGCCTCCCGCGTCCGAGGTACCATCTCATGCCACCCACTAGTGGTGTCCGCCACGCTATCCGGCCATGGTGTATACATACGCTATGGCCCGCCTTAGCGGTGCGCGCCCATATAGGTGCAGTGTAATATCATCATCATATGCTCATCATAATATGCTCATCATAACATACTTATCATAACTCATCATAATGTATGCATGAAAACTCAAAGACAACAATACTTTATCGGGGTGACATAAGGTCGTGAACCCCCGATTCCATTATGGAGCATTTATAAGCATTCTGCCTCACCTTGAAGGAACTAGCATAAGGCGAGTGTATATAATGATCAACATCAATAGATTATAGATAGCATTATTTAGCTTTATAGGAACATCATATCCCGAGCTCTAGAATCTTTAGACTTAAGCTTATCATCCTCATTATCGTACTCATAGTATGTCTCTTATCTCATAAAGCTATTCATGAACAAGGACTCTTAGTTTTCTTGAAGATAAGAAATTCATGAAGGAGAAGGAATTTCATGCCATAAGATTCATGCCTTAGAAAGAAAGGACTAGCCTCACATACCTTTGTCGTTTAACTACTCTACTGCTTGCTCGTTCTCCTTTAATGCTCACGTCTTTACCTTCAAGAGAGTTCGTATCGACATTAGCTAAACAATTATAAGAATGTGTTTACCAAAGTTAGAGAAAATTGGACAGCATTTCCTTTGTTTATATGACTTCCTCCACATTCCATATCAATTCCCTAACATCCGTCACATCATTCATAATATCATGAATAACAATCATCATTTATCTACATTATTCACTTTTCACAATTTCCCTTCAGTTCCCCATAATCATGGTCATCATTCACTATTACATTCTTTCACGTACAATGCTCATTCCATGTTCTAAATGTCATTCATAATCTACTTATACTCACAACATATCCATATTCATGATTCATTCCAAACTACTACTCAACAATAGCACTATTCCCACATTTATGACCCATTTTCCATATTCTTCTACAATCCAAGTGTTTCAACTTCTCAATATCTTAAACATCACAAAAAGATCATGAAACTTACCTTAGATATTGTAGGAACAAGCCTTGAGTGGTATTACTCTTCTTGCACTAAAACCCTAGTTCACTTCTCTTGAAATTTCTTGGCTTGGATGACTTTAATGTGTTCCACACTCTTGATTTATGTTGGTTTGATGAAGTTGATCATCAATTTCCTTTGGATTCTTGTGAATGAAGTGTAGAGAATATTCTAGAGAGTTCTTGACTTGTGTGGAATGAAAATGAAAATGAATTAAAATGAACTTGGGTCCCCTATTAATAACTTAAAATCTGGTCCCGTCAGGTAATTATACGAATACTTATACGGTCCGTATAAACTTATAAGGTCCGTACAAGTGACCGTGAAATGGGTCCTTCAACATCCCTTCTCTGTTACCATTATACGGTCCGTATAAATTTATACGGTCTGTATAACTGACCGTATAATTCCACCAGTGAGGGATCTTCATGTGATGGTTCTGCGGTCCATTATACGGTCCGTATAAAATTATACGGTCCGTATAATGAGCCGTATAACCCATCAGTCCACTGATCTTGTTCTCGTCACTTCGTTTGATCTCCGATCCTTATGGAACCTCCTTAGCATTTGTTTAATACTTCATTAACAATCTAAGGGTCATTATAACTCTTCTCCAAAACATCATTAAACTCTCATTAATTCGATACTCGAAATTCTTGCCCGACACACGACTTATGACTTGCTTTACTTAGAAACTTTCCTTTCTTACCTCGAATGTCTTTGGAAATCTTAATTAGGACCATTAAAGGCCATTCCTTTCTTATCAAAGCATCGCCCACGTCATGCCCTTCATTAGTCTATTCACTGTATGCTAACGGGACCCCAGGTGTAACACATCAGCCACAACATTTGCTTTTCCGGGATGATACAGGATGTCAACATCATAGTCTTTCAATAATTCCAACCACCGCCATTGCCGCAAATTCAACTCTTTCTGCTTGAAGATATACTGAAGGCTCTTATGATCTGTATAAATATCCACATGGACACCACACAAATAATGTCTCCACATCTTTAGTGCATGAATCACCGCAACCAATTCAAGATCATGGGCTGGATAATTCTTCTCATGTTTCCGTAACTGTCTTGAAGCATATGCAATCACCTTACCATGTTGCATCAACACACAGCCCAGCCCAACACTTGAAGCGTCGCAATACATGACATAACCTTTCAATCCTTCTTGAAGTGTCAGGACTGGGGCAGAAGTTAATCTATCCTTTGGGTCTTAGAAACCACGCACACAAGCATTTGTCCATTGAAATTTGGCTGATTTCTGGGTTAACTTCGTGAGTGGTGCAGAAATAGAAGAAAAACCTTCTACGAACCTCGTGTAATAACTTGCTAAGCCCAGAAAACTACGAACCTCTGTACGAGTCGTGGGCCTTAGCTGTTATAGCCCGTATGTTGTACGTTCGGAAAATTCGAGGAACTTGCGAAAAAATTAGCGGCAAGACTATTCTTCGAATTATTTCAATGTACGGGTCGTTGGAGAATACCAATTATGGATATTATTAGTATGGGAATATTGAGAAAAGCTAAGGGTACAAAGGGGAATTCACAAAAGGGTTTATGGAAATAATGTGGAAGGCTAGGGACAAAATGGTAATTTTATGAAGTTCAAGAAAGTTCAAGAAAAGGCCATGTTGGCCGTGTGACACAAAGGTATATGTCCACATTTTAATATGGCTATGTACCAAAGTGGAAATAATAAGACAAGTGGCCATAGTTGTATTTTGAGAAAGTTCTAGAAAAAGAAAAAAAATTGTCTTCTTTGTGAAATTGGAAGAAAACTCTAGAGAAAAAAGGAAGGGGTATGTGGACATTTTATGATTGGAAGGGACTTATATATATATATAAGGAAAGATGACTAGTTCATCATCTTATTTAAGAATTGGAGAGGAAAAAAAAAAAAAAAAAAGAGAGCAAGAGAAGGCCTATTCGGCCAAAGCATAGAAAAATTGGGGTCTTCCAATCTTGTTCCAAAAATTTGTTTCTTCATGTATTTCTACTAATTCAAGGATGCTCTTCAACATGGTATAATTGTTGAGGCAAGAGAATCACTCTTTGGTGCAAAACCCCAACCTTAGCTAAGTTGAGAAGCTGTGAAGGAAGGTAAGAATTCATCCCCTTTTCATGTTACGAATGGTCTTGTTTATGTTGTGGAATGTAGAAATGGTTAAAATTCATGGAACATGGGACTTGCATGAAGGTATACATATATGAATATAGCCGTGTGCATGTGTGGGTGTATGGGCAAAAGATGAATTAATTTTTATGTAGTATTCTAGTTGTGGTTGTGGTGAATTCTATATTGGAAATGGAAGCTTAATGGTTTGGGTTGAGGTTGGAAATATTGGTGTGTGGCCGAATGCATAGGTATGTGTGGTGTAAGATATGAACCAAGTTCTATGTAATAAATTTAGTTGTTGTGTGATATGTACTTTATGATGCAAATGAGAATATGATGATTCTAGTAAAGTTGTAAATGTTGGAAAGTTGTCGTAGGAGTTAATGTGAATCGAATGTAGACTTCTTGCATTGATGGAAAATAATGTCGTTAGTATGTGGATTGTTGATATAATTCATGAATTGGAAGATAAAAATGTGTTGGTGATATTCTTATTGAAAATTGGAGGATTTGGGTGGTATGGGATCATTATGAATATTGTAAGTATTGTTGAAATAATTGTTGGTATTGTTGTGGATAATGTGGCCGAGTTCCATTCTCGGATTGTTGTTGATAAATTGGCCGAGTTAGAATCTCGGGGATGGTGTATTTATAGGGGAGACGCTGCCCAAATTTTTGTTGAATTAAGATTTGGGTTCTAAAAGTCTTACACTTAACACTTGGTAAATGCGACCATTTGTAGATTTTGGGCGAGACGGGAGTTGAATTTGGGCGAGCGTAAGGCGCAACTAAGGTATGCAAAGTCTTGATTTTCTCTCTTTGGCATGTCTTAGACCTAATAGGCTTGGATACGAGCCTCGAATACGACTCTGCTCCTAGAAATCCGAAATTGAATTTGGCTCATTTCCATTCAATGAAATTGAATTAATTTTTGTATGTTTTGTTGGAAAAGTAGTTTGAACACTTGTAACTTTTATAAACGAAACCAAATTGTCGTATAACTTTCTTGGATGACTCCATAAAATCAAGTGTTCGTAATTTACGTATGCCAACTCGACTTGACTCGAGGTGGGCCCACAACTTCCGAGATCTTTCCATATTGATCTAATTGACTAATTTTTGAGCGATTTTCAAGAGGAAGTGTTGACTAATGTTCCGACCACTAGTGAATGATCATCTTGATTATTCTATTAAGTCCTCTGGTACATTTGGTATGTGCAAACGGTCTCAGGAATCCCGCTTTGACTTAATCCGTCGTAACATCTGAAAGGTACATGCTATGACTATTGTCTGATTTCCTTTCTGTATGACTTATTATCTGAATTGTCTGTTGAGTCTTGATTTATGTGTGTATGGTTTCTCACTACTCGCTCGTGCAAGGCTCAATGTATACGTTCTTGCGTCCGGGCCGGGATGCGTTTTCGTGCGCATGCCTCGCGTATATGTATCGTTCACTTTGCGTCCCGGGCCGTTTATGCATGTGATATGATGATCGATGATATGGGGACGGTGGCGTGTTCATCGTTCACCGCGCATTGTTCAGGGCCGGGATCCGCATCCCTGCATAAGGCGGATCGAAAGTAAGCATTTTGACACTCTTTATCTATTTTTATGCATGTGATATGATGATCGATGATTTGGGGACGGTGGTACGTTTGGCATCGATTATGTCCGATATACCACCGCGTCCGCCCGTACGGACGGATCCCCGTCGGGTTCGTCTATACGCGTCCCTACGGATCCGTCCGACACACCCATGTACGTCGGATCGATTATATCGACGATATGCCTCATGTATATGATGATTATGGTTTTGTCGTTATGCATAATCTATGATCCGAAAGCTTTAAGCATTTTGACACTCGGGGCGTTTTATGCCACGCAGTACAGGTAGCGAAGCTTTGTCGAAGATGATCCGGCGAGATTGGCGAACTCGACTTTTTCCCGATCGTGTTTGTGTGTTATGATTTCAGTTATGTTAGAGACACCTACGATTTTGATAAGTACGTCCACGGCCGATGTGTTATTTTGCACAATGAGATAATTTTCCTATGTTTACGATTTTATTTAGTTTGAGAAAAATCATAAGAATATTTTGAAAATATTTATTGTGAATTTCATTTGTATTTGATTTAAAAGTACCAAGGAGATTATGTGCATCATATGAGGCCATGGGTTCGCTCGGCTCCGAATGTGGGGTCGGGTGCCCATCACACCCTGATCAAGATTGGGGTGTGACAAAGTGGTATACGTACGTACGTACGCAAAGTCGTGTCCGGTAGAATCTTGTTTATGGTGTGAAGCGCGCACACACTTATAAACGGAGGCTACGATTATAAACCTTCTTTCTCGTATAGATCGTGCGATCGAGCCATGTCATAGGAAGTGATTTTGATTATGGTTTTGTCGGTGTAGGCATCGATAGGAGAAAGTGATTTGGTTATGATTCTGGGCGTTATAAAGTACGCAAGTAAGCAAAGGTACGAAGATATAAGTTGGGTAAGGTGTTATTCGGTACGAAAAACAAGTTGAAACCTAGAAGGGAAGGTGAACAAGAAAGTGTAACCCCCCTTTAAGTTGGGTATATGAAGTACGTTTCGTGCCGCGCGATATTGATACTAGGAGCCCCGTGCGGACAGCGTGATATGCATGATATGATACAATACGATGTGATATGATACAATATGATGACACGATATGTTATGAAATGATATGGTACGATATGATATGATATGACTACGATATATATTCCGGATGGCCGAATATGTCGTATGACCGTATATTACGTAAGGCATTGTTCATATTTGTGTGTTATGATTTGGATAACATTCGAGGAAAAGCAAGAACAAAGTTATGTTAGAGACAATCAATTTTGTTGTAGATTATTATGCGGAATACGAACAAGTCGATGTACGTACAAGTAATGGTGATGAAGGTATGTTGGCTATCATTAGGAATCTAAGACGAAGAATAGTTATATACATAGGCAAAAGGTGGATATTGTTATTTTGCGCAATGAGATAATTTTCCTATGTTTACGAAATAGAGTTTTTATTTAGTGCCGAGAAAAATCATAAGAATATTTTGAAAATACTTATTGTGAATTTCATTTGTATTTGATTTAAAAGTATCCAAGGAGATTATGTCCAAGTAATGTGACGCGCCGTGGGTTCCCACTCGCTCGGAGCCGATCATATGGGGTCGGGTGCCCATCACAAACACGATCAAGATTGGGGTGTGACAAAGTGGTATCGAGAATCTAAGTCGGTGGATCCTCCAAATAGGGGTTGTACGCAAAGTCGTGTCCGGTAGAATCAAGGCATGAAGTATAGTGAACAAGATCATAGTCAAAACCAGAAGTATGGAAAGTAAATGCAATGCCACAAAATGCTTATAAATCATGCATAGGGCTCTTAGGAGGCTCGTCCGCCCGTCGTTGGCGGGCATCTAGGAATTGTTGACCTTCTTTACATCATCATAGATCGTGCGATAGAGCCATGTCATAGTGAAGTGAGTTTCCTTAGTAACTTATGATTTCATTAAATAGAGGCATTGACGGGAGAAAGTGATTTGTTAAGTCTTTGGGCGTTATAAAGTACGCAAGTAAGCAAAGGTACAAAGTTGAGGAAGATATAAGTTGGGTAAGGTGTTAAAGACATTTACGACTCGAAAAACAAGACCTTTGAAACCTAGAAAGGAAGGTGAACAAGAAAGTGTAACCGGATGCTAAGAGTGGAATTAAGTTGGGCATATGAAGTACGTTTGTCGTTTTTCGATATTGATACTAGAGCCTTCCTCGGGGCGCTCCAAAATCGTGACGTGATATGACATGATATGATACAATACGATGTGATATGATACAATATGACATGACACGATATGTTATGAAATGATATGGTACGATATGATATGATATGATATGATATGATATGGTACGATATATATATATAGATTCAACTACATATAAACAAGCCAATGGCCGTATATGTCGTATGACCGTATATTAAACCCGAAACCTTCCAATTTCAATAGGAACAAGAACAAGGCATTGTTGATATTTGCTGTCATAAATGCAAGAGATTTTAAAGAATCGGGATTGCAATGGATAACATTCGAGGAAAATCCATAATAACTACAACCAAAATACTACAAAGTTTGTTGGAGGACCTAGAAAGTCGACAATCGATTTTGTTGTAGATTTTTATGCAAGAAGGAGATTCATACCTTTTATTTAAGTGGGAATACGAACAAGTCGATACAAGTCTTACGTACAAGTAATGGTGATGAAGGTATGTTGGCTATCATTAGAATCTAAGACGAAGAATAGTTATATACATAGGCAAAAGGTGGATATTGAAGATTAATAAGGTTTGTTGGGTGACGATATGGAAAGGTCACACAGAGTAGCTCCTCCAAAGTTGATGTATTTATTCTCATGATATTTCCATCCAATAAAAATAGAAAGTTACGGACGGCTAGGATGTGGTATTATATATACGGGGTGTATGCTAGGATGTGGTATATAGGTATTGTTGGTATTTGCTGTGTACAGATTTCGAACGATAAGAGTTTGTAAAGGCGATGTGGAGAATCCAAAAAGGGTAAAATAGTAATTGTACAAGAAAGGGCGTGTTGCGAACATGTTTCGGAATCAGTAAAACTTTGACTTGCTCCGGTTAGGTAATAAAGCCCATACGAGGAAGTGGACGCGATTATATAAGCGTTAAAGCACCGAACTCCACTAAGGCCTTGAGGTTAAGCGTGCTAAGGTGGGAGGATGGGTGACCCCCCTGGGAAGTATGCAAGAATTCTACATATCCGGACATAAGAGACGAATGAGAAGCTAGGGTAGCCTAAAGAGAACTAAAGTATGTGGGATGGCTAGAAACCTTAAGAAGATGTGTAGGACGAGGCAGAGTAGACCAGTGAAGAGAAAGAAAGTGCAGTATAGCTTCGGGATTTGTATAGGCTTGAACAGCGTTGGAATCATTTTGTGGGATAGTCGACAGTAATCATATATATGTGTATGAATGCATACGATATTCTATATGTAATTGTATCGGTAGGTAAGTAATTCCCAGCCACCGGTGCTACGGTGTGGGAAGCCAGCAATCGGATAAGGACATCGAAGTTCAAGTAACAAGGAAAGATATGGTGCAGGTGTTGTAAAATGAGTTGTTATTATTTTCGCTATGGATTAAAGTTGGGGGTTTTAGCACAATAATGTTTGGAAAGGAAAACTTATGGTAAGGAGTCTCCGATATGCTAAGTGCGGGTTGGAAAGAAAAACGAGGGTACTCGAGAACTGTTGGCAGATAAGAACCTCCCTAAAAAGGGGGGGAGAAAATATTATATATTAGACCACGATCCGAATCCTTTATATTGGACGAAGTTGCGCCGTACCTAAGCGCGCAACAACATGTTTCAAAGAGTAATGAAAGAGCAAGAAAATGTTTACAAGCCTAGGTATAAGGAATAATGGGAAGAATGGTAAGATTCAAAGGATGTTGCGAACGACAACGACTATGGTACTAAAAGTACTTACATTGGATAGTTTAAAAATCTTTGGAGGGAAGGAAGAAAGATGAAGGATAAAGAACGGGCATGAAGAGAAGGACGACGATAAAAGCGACTCCTCCCGAAATGTTACATGACCCAAAAAGATCAGTTGAACATTCGAGGACGAATGTTCTAAAGGGGGGGAGGATGTTATAGCCCGTATGTTGTGCGTTCGGAAAATTCGAGGAACTTGCGAAAAAAAATTAGCGGCAAGACTATTCTTCGAATTATTTCAATGTACGGGTTGTTGGAGAATACCAATTATGGATATTATTAGTATGGGAATATTGAGAAAATCTAAGGGTACAAAGGGGAATTCACAAAAGGGTTTATGGAAATAATGTGAAAGGCTAGGGACAAAATGGTAATTTTACGAAGTTCAAGAAAGTTCAAGAAAAGGCCATGTTGGCCGTGTGACACAAAGGTATATGTCCACATCTTAATATGGGTATGGACCAAAGCGGAAATAATAAGACAAGTGGCCATAGTTGTATTTTGAGAAAGTTCTAGAAAAAGAAAAAAAATTGTCTTCTTTGTGAAATTGGAAGAAAACTCTAGAGAAAAAAAGGAAGGGGGTATGTGGACATTTTATGATTGGAAGGGACTTATATATATATATATAAGGAAAGATGACTAGTTCATCATCTTATTTAAGAATTGGAGAGGAAAAAAAAAAAAAAAAAAAAAAAGAGAGCAAGAGAAGGCCTATTCGGTCAAATCATAGAAAAATTGGGGTCTTCCAATCTTGTTCCAAAAATTTGTTTCTTCATGTATTTCTACTAATTCAAGGATGCTCTTCAACATGGTATAATTTCTTGAGGTAAGAGAATCACTCTTTGGTGCAAAACCCCAACCTTAGCTAAGTTGAGAAGCTATGAAGGAAGGTAAGAATTCATCCCCTTTTTATGTTATGAATGGTCTTGTTTATGTTGTGGAATGTAGAAATGGTTAAAATTCATGGAAACATGGGAGTTGCATGAAGGTATACATATATGAATATAGCCGTGTGCATGTGTGGGTGTATGGGCAAAAGATGAATTAATTTTTATGTAGTATTCTAGTTGTGGTTGTGGTGAATTCTATATTGGAAATGGAAGCTTAATGGTTTGGGTTGAGGTTGGAAATATTGGTGTGTGGCCGAATGCATAGGTATGTGTGGTGTGAGATATGAACCAAGTTCTATGTAATAAATTTAGTTGTTGTTGATATGTACTTTATGATGCAAATGAGAATATGATGATTCTAGTAAAGTTGTAAATGTTGGAAAGTTGTCGTAGGAGTTAATGTGAATCGAATGTAGACTTCTTGCATTGATGGAAAATAATGTCGTTAGTATGTGGATTGTTGATATAATTCATGAATCTGGAAGATAAAAGTGTGTTGGTGATATTCTTATTGAAAATTGGAGGATTCGGGTGGTATGGGATCATTATGAATATTGTAAGTATTGTTGAAATAATTGTTGGTATTGTTGTGGATAATGTGGCCGAGTTCCATTCTCGGATTGTTGTTGATAAATTGGCCGAGTTAGAATCTCGGGGATGGTGTATTTATAGGGGAGATGCTGCCCAAATTTTTGTTGAATTAAGATTTGGGTTCTAAAAGTCTTGCACTTAACACTTGGTAAATGCGACCATTTGTAGATTTTGGGCGAAACGGGAGTTGAATTTGGGCAAGCGTAAGGCGCAACTAAGGTATGTAAAGTCTTGCTCTTCTCTCTTTGGCATGTCTTAGACCTAATAGGCTTGGATACAAGCCTCAAATACGACTCTGCTCCTAGAAATCCGAAATTGAATTTGGCTCATTTCCATTCAATGAAATTGAATTAATTTTTGTATGTTTTGTTGGAAAAGTAGTTTGAACACTTGTAACTTTTATAAACGAAACCAAATTGTCGTATAACTTTCTTGGATGACTCCATAAAATCAAGTGTTCATAATTTACGTATGCCAACTCGACTTGACTCGAGGTGGGCCCACAACTTGCGAGATCTTTCCATATTGATCTAATTGACTAATTTTTGAGCGATCTTCAAGAGGAAGTGTTGACTAATGTTCCGACCACTAGTGAATGATCGTCTTGATTATTCTATTAAGTCCTCTGGTATATTTGGTATGTGCAAACGGTCTCAGGAATATCGCTTTGACTTAATCCGCCGTAACATCCGAAAGGTACATGCTATGACTATTGTCTGATTTCCTTTCTGTATGACTTATTATCTGAATTGTCTGTTGAGTCTTGATTTATGTGTGTATGGTTTCTCACTACTCGCTCGTGCAAGGCTCAATGTATACCGTTCACCGCGTCCGGGCCGGGATGCGTTATCGTGCGCATGCCTGCGTATATGTATCCGTTCACCGCGTCCCGGCCGTGTTACGTTATCGTGCGTGTTCCGCATTGTTCACCGCGTCCCTCATAGGCGGGCCGGGTTTCGTTTATGCATGTGATATGATGATCCGATGATTTGGGGACGGTGGCCGGGATGGCATATGATGCGTACGTTCACCGCGTCCCGTACTAGAGGCCGGGTTCGTTACCGCGTCCCTCGGCTGGAGGGCCGGGATCTGTTATCAGCACATGTATATGATGATATATGGTCTGTTATGCATAATCTGTGATCTGAAAGTAAACATTTTGACACTCTGTATAAGGTCTGCATTTTCTGTACTTCTGACTCTGATCATGATTCTGTATGTCATACTTCTGCACCTCTGATTTTGATAAGTCTGTACGACATATCTCTGTACGTCTGTCTCTGATTACGGATCTGTTCGATATACCTCTGTACGTCCGCCTCTGACTACGGATCTGTCTGGTATACGTCTGTACGTCTGACTCCGACTACGGATCTATCTGACACACCTATGTACGTCCGGCTCTGATTATAAATCTGTCTGATATGCCTCGGTATTCTGTATTTTGATTATGGTTTTGTCAGTGTATTTCTGTACTTCTGGTTTGGTTATGATTCTACTTACAGTACCTCTGGCTTTACATATTCAGTACACATTCCATCGACCCCCTCTTTCTTCGGGGGCGCGTTTCATGCCTTGCGGTACACCCATTAGCGAAGCTTGGTCGAAGATGATCCAGCGAGATTGGCGAACTCCAGTTTTTCCCGGAGCGTTGCCGAGTCTGTGTTTGTGTGTTATGATTTCTGAGTTATGTTAGAGACTTTGCAGACAGAGTCGTGGGTGCTAGAAGTCAGTCTGTCAGCGGCTCCATCAGCCGATGTGTTATTTTGCGCAATGAGATAATTTTCCTATGTTTGCAGATTTTATTTAGTTTGAGAAAAATCATAAGAATATTTTGAAAATATTTATTGTGAATTTCATTTGTATTTGATTTAAAAGTACCAAGGAGATTATGTGCATAATGTGAGGCCGTGGGTTCGCTCGGCTCCGAATGTGGGGTCGGGTGCCCATCACACCCTGATCAAGATTGGGGTGTGACATTAGCCAAGTCTTCACGGCCTCAATCTTCTGGGTATCTACCCGAACACCATCGACTGAAATGATATGCCCCAGAAAGGTCAATGAGTTCAACCAAAACTCACACTTAGAAAATTTTGCAAATAACTCTCGAGTTTGAAGAACTCTAAGAATAGTACGCAAATGATCCACGTGTTCTGCTTCGGACCTAGAATACACCAAGATATCGTCGATGAATACAATCACAAATAAATCTAGGAAGGGCCTGAACACGTTCATCAAATCCATAAATACTGCCGGTGCATTAGTCAGCCCAAATGACATCACTCGGAACTCAAAGTGGCTATATCTTGTTCTGAAGGCTGTCTTAGGAATATCTTTCTCCCTAACTGTCACCTGATGATAGCCGGATCTCAAATCTATCTTTGAAAACCATTTGGCACCTTGTAATTGATCAAATAAGTCGTCAATCCTTGGAAGAGGATATTTGTTCTTGATCGTCACTTTATTCAGTTGCCGATAGTCAATACACATTCGCAAGGAGCCATCTTTCTTTCGCACAAGCAACACGGGCGCTCCCCACGGGGATGAACTAGGCCTAATAAAGCCTTTCTCGATCAAGTCCTTCAATTTCTCCTTCAACACTTTCAACTCTGCGGGAGCCATTATGTAAGGAGGAATAGATATGGGTCTAGTATCTGGCAGCACATCTATAGCAAAATCAATCTCCTGCTCTGGAGGGAAGCCTGGAAGCTCTTCCGAGAACACATCCGGCAACTCATTCACTACGGGGATAGACTGAAGAGCTTGCGGTTCAGCTTCTACATCTTCAACCCGAACTAGATGATAAATACAATCTTTTGTGATAATTTTTCCTTACCTTAAGATAGGAAATAAACCTACCTTTTGGTGATGCAGTATTCCCTTTCCATTCTAATACTGGTTCTCCCGGAAATTAGAAGCGAATCATTTTCGCTCTACAATCAACATTGGCATAACAAGAAGCCAGCCAATCCATGCCCATGATAACATCAAAATCCACCATTTTTAACTCATGTAAGTCAACCATAGTACGATGGTCACAAATCACAACTACACAATTTCTATATACTCGACTAGCTATTACCGATTCACCAACGGGTGTAGACACCTCAAAAGGTTTGATCGTCTTCGGTTTGACCCTAAACCGACCCGTAATATATGGAGTAACATATGACAATGTGGAGCCCGGGTCTATCAAAGCATAGACATCATGAGAAAATATCGATAATATACCTGTGACAACATCAGGAGAAGACTCAAGATCTTAGCGTCCAGCCAAGGCATAAATACGGTGCTGAGGATCGCTAGAACTAGGGGCTCTCCCCCTACCTCTACCATGGCTGACTGGCGCATGTGAACTTGGCCCCATAGGGCGTATAGATGATGAAGACCCAGCTACCGATCCTGAAGGCTGGGTCCTACCCCTACCACTAACCGAGAGGCAATCGTGCATAATATGGCCTGGATGACCGCATGCATAGCAAACCTCTGAAAGTTGTTGACACTGGCCCCAATGTAACTTTCCACACTGGGAACATCATGGCACGGGTGGCCTCGCCTGACCCGACTCACCCCTGAACTGGGAACCTGAAGCTATGAAACTCTGACTCGGCCCAGAATAAGTAGATCTATCAAATCTCTGGCCTATAAACCGTAGAGGCTCACTAGTCATAGCATGGCCTGAATGCCTAGAGAACTGCTGTCTCGGCCCGCCTCTAAAGTCACTCGTCGGACCCGAAGATCTAGCCCTCTTATTATACCCTCTATCATACTCACGCTCACTTCTCTGTTGTTATTGGCTTTCTTCCAAATTCTGGGCGTGGGCTTGAATTCTAGAAATATCCATATTGTCTTGAAGGGATGCAGTCAAGCACCTATCCATCAAATGTGGCCCTAGGCCTCTCACAAATCGGTGCACTCGGTCACCCATATCCGTTTCCATGGCCGAGGCATACCTAGCCAAGGAATTGAAGCGGAGACTGTACTCTAAAGCACTCATGCTACCTTGCCTAAGATTTAGGAATTTATCGGCTCTAGCCCGCCGAACCTTTGTAGGCAAGTAATATCGGAGGAAGGCATCCACAAATTCTTGCCATACTGGGGGAGGTGCATTGGCTCCCCGTGAAGCTATCCAAACTGTATACCAATGAACCGCGACATCTCTCAATCTATAGGATGCTAACTCTACCAATTCAATGTCTGAAGCATGCATTAATCAAAGTGTCCTCAATATTCCATCAATAAAATTCTGAGGGTCCTCTTTCGGCTTTGACCCAAAAAATTTCAGAGGGTTCAAGCTAATAAAACTCACTGGCCCTTGCACTAACAGCCCTATCACCTTGCCCTGTACCTTGCCGCTGAGTCTGGGCGGCAACCAACTGAGTAAGTAAATGAATGGCCTCTTTTACATCTTGGCCCGAAGCATCCGGTGGAGGAGCTGGAGGTGCTGGAGCTGGGGTTGAGGCTCCCTCATGCTCCTCAGAAATAGGCACTGAATGGGAGGACTGAGATTGAGCCACATTCTGGGACTCACCCTCCTCAATATCCGTTGGCGGTGCTCTTTCAGCCCGATTTTCTGCCACTGTCTTTCCTTTTTGGGCTGCCTCCCTACGATTCAGCCCTTAAAGTCGAGCTGTCCCTCCACCAGAAGTTCTCCTTTTCTGTCACGACCCGACCCGAGGGCCATGACGGGCACCCGGTGCTAACCCACCCGGGTAACTCTTATCGCGGGGCCATGACGGGCACTCGGTGCTAACCCACCCGGGTAACTCTTATCGCACATTTATATTCTCATCTAGGTGGACCACATAGCTTACTTATGAGTGCTATATATCAATAATGCTAAACTCATTGGGCAACAACACATTTATACCATCATTGACAACTATGCCCACATCAATATACATAAGCCGACATGGCCATCAAAATGATGTACAAAATATAAGCCGACAAGGCTAAAGACATCTAATCATACACAACTGTCTATGAGCCTCTAAGAAGAGTAGGTAACATCATATAGGCGGGACAGGACCCCGCCGTGCCCATGTATGTACACAAAAGAATAATACCAAAAGTTGTAGCTCCGGATGAAATGGAGCTCCTCTAAGTAGTCCCTGAATAAGAAAGCTATGAATCAAGCCTGTCTCTCTGGCCACCTGCGGGCATAACGCAGCGTTCTCAAACAAAAGGACGTCAGTACAAATATTATACTGAGTATGTAAAGCATAATCAACGTCATAATAGTAACATAAGAGACAGCATAAGAATCAACATAAGATGGGAGAATTGGGAGATAATAAAGCCATCATCATCATTACTTACTTGTCTTTCATAGGGACCTTTCATTTCTAATGCATGCTCGTGTACGTACATACAAACATATACATATATCTATATCCGTATCCATATACGTATCCGTATTCATATACATATTCATATCCATAGCGTACCCGACCATGAAAGTTCGGTAGTTTCACATACCTGGCTATGACATGGCTCGGTGATTATACATACCTGGCCCTACCAAGGCTCAGTGGTATCCGTACCCAACTGCAATGGTGTGCGTGCAATAGATATCATACCCGGCCATATAAGCTCGGTGTTACATAATAGTCATACATACTTAGACACGTATACTTAAGAGTCCATAAATATCATCAACATCATTACCATTATTGTTTTTGTTACGTCTATCCTTGGAGGATCAACTATCATATAGAGGATGCAATGGAATCGGGAAAGTATCGAGGGTCATGAGCTTTAGTATCTTTAGAGATAGAATCATTTGGAGAACATTATAGAACTCATAAAAGGATGTATATATGTATAGCCAAGGAACCATGCCTTATTGAAAGAAGAGTTAGCCTTACATACCTCCTTGTCTTCTCAACTATCTAGCATTCACCGTTGAAGCTTGAACAATCTACATTTAGAAGGATTCATACCATGGTTAAGCCTTAATGATACTCTTAAATTCAAACTAGAACAATTCATAGTCTGATGAAAATTGGGCAGCATTTCTCCTATTTCGTCAACTTCCACCATATCACAAAACAACTCCCAACAACCACAATAACATCCATAATTCTTCGTCATCACCATTATTACCTTCCATAACAAGATTATATCCATTTTATACTAAGAATCGTGACTACATATAGATTACTACTCATAAACATCATAAAAGCTACATTTAGACTCCATTTTCTACTTTTTTCTTCTACCCAAGTTTTGCTACAACCAAACATTCTCAACAACATGAAATAAGCTTGGAAACTAACCTTTTCATCCCATAGAAACAAGCATTGGAGCAGCTACCAGCTTTGTGCAAAACCCTAGCTATAATGCCCAAGTTTTCTTGACTCTAGCAACCCCTAAAAGCTTCCTTATACTTGATTCCCTTAGATTGATTATATGAGCCTTGGATCTCCTTTGGATCCTTGAATATGAAATGTATGGGATGTTCTAGAGACTTGGTGAGAAGTGGAGAAGTGTTAAAATGAAAATAATGAAGTAGGATCACATTTATAGACTTGAAAATAATTCAGCCCGTTGGGTGTTATACGGACACTTATACGGTCCGTATAACATTGTACGGTCCATATAAGTGGCCGTGGTTTACCGTCATGGAAATCATCTTCCTGCTGGGGTTATACAGACCCCTTATACAGTCAAAGTTATACAAACCGTATAAGTGGTCGTATAACTCCACTTCCCTAAAATGGTTTCCGTCGTTTCGTTTGATCACCAATCCTTATGGAACCTTCTTAACACTTGTTTAACATTTCATTACCAATCTAAGAAGAGTTACAACTCTTCTTTGAAACATCATTAAGTCAGTATTAGCTCAGTACTTCATGGAGTTTTTCCAAAACACCACATATACTTTGCCCTTCTCAAGGAACTTTCTCCTCTCACTTCCAACATCTTTGAAATCTTAACTAGGATCGTTAAATAACCTTTCTTAGTTATAGAAACATCATATTCGTCTCACCCCGCATTAGTCTATCTATCATATGACGTCATGAAATTCTTCCGAGGTGTAACATTTCCTTTGCCATTATTACGAGCATTTTGATAATTATTGATAGCATTACTAGCAGACGGATTTTTAGCAGATGCAAAAGCAGGCGAATCATTCTTTTGATTAGACATAGTAGCCATCTCGCGTAGACACTTTCTGCATTCCCTCTTAAGATGCCTCCTAATACCACAGTGATGACAGATATGATCTTCCCACACTGGAGGATGACTACTTCCCTGCGAAAACTTACTATTATTATGATTTTTCTGGCCTTGCCTACCAGAAAGCACACTAGCATGGGAATGAGAACAGACCGAGCAGGTGCAGAATATCCCCTACTCTGGCCTCCCTTATAGTTATTACCACTGAAACCACCCGCCGAACGAGCCTTCTTGTTCTGATCTCGATCCACCCTCTCTTTATTTTTCCAACTCTCTTGTTGTTCAGCAATCCCAACCAGAGATGAGAAAGTGCAAGTATGAGACATAGCCACAACAGCACATGCAGACTTGATACGTGGTACCAAGCCTTTCACAAAATGAGTCAACTTATTCTTTTCAGTCGGAATCATGTATAAAGCATACTTTGACAGACAGGTGAACTCCAAACTATACTCACGAGCCGACTTGTTACGCTGCTCTAGCTTTTCAAACTTCGTAGCCATAGCAAATCATTCCTCATCTGAAAAGAACCTTTCCATGAAAGCCTCTTCAAATTCAGCCCACGTCGGAGCTAAAGCAGCGTCACCCCTCTCAGACTCCCACATCTTAAACCATGCATGAGCAACATCCTTCAACTGATAAGAAGCAAGCTCACAACTTCAGAATCCTGGGCATCTATTACCCTTAATGCCTTGAAGGTCTCATCTAAAAAGTGTTGGGGGTCATCCACCTCTCGTGACCCGAAGAACTCTGGTGACTTCAAGTTGAGGAATTGCTTAAGTCTGCCTCCACCATGAGGTCCCACACCTCCCCGCTGCTGCTGAGCCGCAACCAATGCAGTCAACATTTGAATAGCAGTTTGCATAGTACCAATCTCAGGCACACTCGCAACAGGAACAACACGAGCAGGCGGTGCTGGGGTTGGTGCTTGATTTCCAGCATTATTTCCATTAACAGCATTCGCGCCCCCAAGATTTCAATTAGCTCCCGCAGGTTGTGCTCGGTTACCATTTTTGGATGGCGTCAAAGCCATTTCAGCAAGGCACGAATTAACGAGCGAATTAGAACGATCCTAAAAGGACTTGAATCTATAAAGCACAATCTAGAATAAAAAGGAATAGGAAACACCTATAAATATCCTGGGAGTTTCTCGGTCATACAGGTGATCAGGCTGCACAAGAAAAACTCCACTAGACACAGCTCCACATATACCGACAATAATCCTAGGACATATTTAAACCTAGGCTCTGATACCAAGCTTGTCACACCCTAAAACCCACCCTAGACGTAACCAGCATCCTACGTCATGAACAACATCGAAAGAACCTAAACGACACAATAATAACACTTGAACCTGCCAGGTTCAACATTCGCCTCCAACAGTTTATAAAATAAAGGTAAACAAATCATACGTATATGAATTAAATCAGCGGAAGTCTTTATAATTTAAATAATCCAACCAAAACATGATAGTGTGCCCAAAAGAGTTAGACAACAACTCTTCCTCTACCCACATTCGATTGTATACTAAGGAGCTTCTAAGAATAAGGAATAAATGTCTAATTCATCAGGACGCAGCCCAGAAACTAATATAAATAATTGGAATTAAATATATAAGGTGTCCCACGAATGAATGTGTGGGCTCACCAAATCAGCAGCAACCGCAAGTCCTTCCTAAACGACAGGAGTATCAAGAACCAGCTCTTCTCCATGACCTAACATACCACAAAAAATAACAATGGTATGCCTGAGTACTTCGTACTCATTGAGTGCCTCGGGGACAATCCATAATAAAAAAAAATAGAGTACATAATACATAAAGAAATCAGTCTTGAAGATCATGTGAAACCAATGCAAGAACAATTATTCAGTTTGTGTATCTCAATAAGCATTATCAAAACTGATTATAAGGCCTCTTGTTAAGGTACTACTTCAAATATGCCTTTCAATTGATCATAATTAACGACAACAAATCCATGAGAAAATAAGAATATCACACATGCCAATACAGGCTCAAGAATCAAGCACATCGAAGGGGTGACCGAAGAGGTTCCATTGTCACGGCGCACCACACCGGAATATGGAATTCTCGGTGGCTATCCTTCCTCCCGAATATCTAGGCATTAACCGCACTCCCCGTAGCGAACTCGGTAGTGGCCACTCTTCCTCCCAAATGGCTAGGCAATTACCACACTATGATCCATAGGGGCTACCTTTCCTCTCGAGTTGCTAGGCCAAACACAACAACAAAGTTCATAGCATAGAAGCCGATTCACAATTTCTCTCAAGGTATGTCACAACATCAATTAACATTAAGGTTCATTATGCCATATCGTAAAGATAAATTATTTCAATGAATGTCTTAAAAACGTTTACACTTCTTTAACCAAGATTTCAATGTCATAATTCATCATGAAAACATTAATACCAATCCTTGGCCATCATTATTGATTATCTCTTATAGAGGAAAAATGATTATGATTTCATAAACGTATATAGAGGATAATACAATCAAGGTTTAATGTGGGCTTGTCCCCTCACGCACACCAACCATAATCAAAGCAAGGAATTAGGGTTTTGCATGAGAAATTCACCTCTTTATTCAATAAATAACCTTTGAGAAGAAAACATATATCCATGATGAGGTTTTTAAAAGAGAGACATACCTTAGTATATTAAACAAAGTTTAACAATTCACTTTTCTAGTGAAGAACACCCAAACCCTAGCTTGAATCACTTTAGGAAGAATTATGTTGCAAACCCTAGGTTTTAATCACAAGAATCATATTAAGAATTGTGGGTTTGATGTTAGGATTTATAATCAATGATTAAGATGTTCTTACCTTAGTGTTGGAGCCCTAGAGAGAAATTTTCGTCCTTAGGGTTTTTGAGAGTGAAAAGAATGGAAGAAAAACTAAAATTTTGCAACTTACATAATTTCAGCCCGCCTGGCACAAATAACGGTACAACTAACGGAGCGTCGAACAGATCGACGAAGCGTCTATCTGCTCTGTCAAATGGTCTTTGTGCTAGGTCAATTCGACGGTACAAATGACGGAGCGTCGAACAGATCGATGGAGCGTCGAACAGATCGACGGAGCGTCGATCTGCTCCGTCAAAGTCATGAAATTTTCAGTGAGCAACTTTCTCTTCCTCACAATCGACGGTGCAAAGGACGGAGCGTCGAACAGAACGACGGTACAAAGGACGACCGTCAAACCTCTTTTTCGTGAAACTGTAGAGAATTTTCTTAAGCCTAAAGTCAAAGGACTCATACAATGCTTTCACACTCTATACGGATTTACGAGATGTTACGGTTACATCAGATACCAATTAAATAATCATTCGTTCTCGAGCGAAAAAGGAATGAAACGAAGGAAGGGTATCTGACTGGGTGAAAAGCTGTGGATATCTACTACACATATCAGCTTTGGTCTCCCACGTAGCCTCCTCGACTTTACGATGCTTCCACTGAACCTTCACCGAATCTATTTCCTTTGACCTCAACTTTCGGACCTCCCTATCTAAGATGGCTATTGGCTCTTCCTCATAAGAAAAATTCTGATCAAATAGAACCAAATCCCACTGAATGATATAAGACGCGTCCGAATGGTATTTCTTCAGCATGGACACATGAAACACTGGATGAACACCCGACAAACCTGGAGGTAATGAAAACTCGTAAGCTACCTCTCCTACACTACGAAAGATCTCAAATGGGCCAATGAACCTAGGGCTACGGTTACCCTTCTTCCCAAATCTCATCTCACCCTTCATGGGCGAAACCTTTAACAGAACTTGCTCACCTACCATTAACTTTAAATCTCTGACCTTTCGGTCCGCATACTCCTTCTGCCTACTCTGAGCTGCTAGAAGCTTTTATTAAATCAATTTCACCTTTCCCAACGACTCCCTCAAAAGATTGGTACCCCAAGGTGTCACCTTAAAAGCATCAAACCGGAGAATCGACATCTACTCCCATATAAAGCCTCGAATGAAGACATGTTGAAACTTGAATAATAGCTGTTATTGTACGCAAACTCTGCCAGAGGTAAAAACTAGTCCCAATGACCACCAAAATCAATAACAGAAGCTCGGAGCATATCCTCTAAAACTTGAATCGTCCGCTCAGACTGACCATCCATCTAAAGTTGAAAAGTATTATTTAGATCCAACTGAGTCCCTATCTCGGCCTGCAAAGTCCTCCCGATATGGGTCGTAACTTGAGTGCCCCTATCGAAGATAATGGAAATGGTGTCACGACCCAACCGGAGAGCCATGACAGGCACTCGAAGCTAACCTACCGAGCGCCTCTTAACATGCTTCTCATTATCATTCTAGGTGGACCATGAAAGATAACACATGAATATCATAATATGTAAGGGCATGAATCCACAAAAATAATAGCTCATCTGTATGATCATTATCAACTATGCCCATATATATACACACAAGCCGACAAGGCTGCCAAAAATGATATATTGAAAATGAACCAATAAGGTTATAGGACATCTAGCAATATACATCTGTCTACGAGCCTCTACATGGAGTGCATGTAATCATAAAGACGGGACAGGAACCCGCCGTGCCCAAATATGTACACAAAAGAATAATACCGCTAGACTGTAGCTCCGAAGCAAATGGAGCGCTTCTGAGAAATCGCTGATGAAGCACCTACGGATATGATCCGTCTCCCTGCCTACTTGCGGGCATGAACGTAACTTCCACAAGCAAAAGGACGTCAGTACGAATAATGTACTGAGTATGTAAGGCATGAATAACAACATAATAAAGATATGGAAAGTAACATAAAATAAGAGAGTTAACCTGTACATCTGGATGCCTCTTAAGGCGAACGCCATGCATTCTTAGCTGTTTTAAAAAAAAAAAAATATTTTTCATACATACATATATATATTTATATATATTGTTGCAGAACATGCAGTCCGATCCATATATCATATCATCCCGCGTCCGGGATATTCCGGGTCCGGGGTAACATCATAACGTACCCATTAAAGTTGTGTGCATATCTACGTGCCGTACCCGACCGACTATAGCGTAGCTCATTGTGAGAAAATTGCTACATATATATAAAGCATGCATGAGAGCCCAAATGAAACATTATTACTCTATCAGAGTGACGTAAGGTCGGTAAACCTCTGATTCCATCGCTATATCTCACCTTGAAAGAAAAATTATCATAAGATGAGATCAACAACAATGAATAAAATCAATAGTCATGGAACAAGCTCAATAATATCATGAGAACATCAAGAACTATAAGCTTTGGTATCTCTAGAAATGGAACCAATATCATCATCATCATCATTATCATAGGGAACTTTTATCAACAATGTCATAAGAACCTTGAGAATCATGAGTGTCTAGCATTTCTAGGAAATAGGACATTATGGATATCATGTATAAGTTTACAACAAAGGAATCATGCCTTAAGAAAGAAAGGGTTAGCCTTAACATACCTTTACGTCTCCTTGACTACTTAATTTTCTCCTCCCAAGCTCGGAAATCTACATTCAAGAGGATTTGTACTAAGGTTAAGCCTTGAAAACACTCATAAATTCAAACTAGTGTAATTAACGAGCTAGCGGAATTTGGGCAGCACTTCCCCTATTTTATCGACTTCCACGAAATTCCAAAACAACTCCTAAAAAACAATATTAACATCATAATCAAGGAATTATATTCAATTTAATCTTAAATCCATCCAAAATCCCCTTTCAAGTTTACCTGATAGTCATCAACTCAATTTAGCACTTTATGACTTCTCCACTTTAACTCTTTTCCTTTCCAAGAGTTACTAAACCTTTAAACCAACTCAATCATATAAATAATATGGAGAACATACCTTTTAATATAATAACTTCACCTCACTCAACTTCTCCCAAGATCAAGCTCATCGCAACACTGAAGAGAAGCAAGAACCATCATCTTCCATGAATTATCTTGAGGTTTTGATGTTTGATCTTCTCTTTTAATGGTGTGGAAGGTTTTGAAATGTTAGAGAACCTTCAATAACCCTCTAATATTGTGGAGAGAAAAGTGTGGAAGGTGGGTGTGAGGAATGGGATCTTTAACTTAAAAGGGGTTTTAAATCGTCCCACCGACTTGAGTTTGCGATTGAGATGCGGCCTAGCATACTCAGTATGTGACCGCATCTCACTCAGCATAGTGAGGATGGTGCTGAGGCAGTGTGCAACTCAAAATGGGTGAGTTTTCAGCCAATATTCTGCACAACATACTAAGTATGCGGCCGGATGTTGCCCAAATTTCCTGATTTCGCGAAAATGCGTTCTTTTCAATTCGTTTGACCTCCAATCCTTATGGAACCTTCTTGGCACTTGTATAAAACTTCATTAAACCTCTAAGGAGCCCTATAAATCCCCCTAAAGGTAATTCTAAGCAATTTATTACTCAAACAACACGAAATCTTCCCAAAACATCACTCAAGTTTCCAATCCCTCAACGATCTTACTTCCGCCGATTCATTTAATTCCGAAACCTTCAGGTACGCACTTAGAATTGTTAAATATCCTACTTAAAATTGTAAGGGATTCATGTCCACTTTAGGCTTGCATTAGTTTCCTCATAATGCAAATGACATGAAATTTCCAAAGTATAACATTCTTCTCCCTTAAGAACATTCGTCCTCGAGTGTTAGACCCTTAGGGATTTTACAAAAATTTCGCCAGGGCTTCCCCTGTAATCATGCTACTACCAACCTATCACAACAACCCAAAATATATAATGCCTCACAGGGCTACAACAACAACTACAATAATGGTCCCACACAACCAAGAAAGCATTACGCACCTGAAGACAAAGGTGGCTCTGTTTGAACCTCCTCTAGGAGTGGAAACAAATGTGGATACCTGGAGCTTATATCTTCCTCAGCTTCCTAAGTCATTTCTTCCCTATTATTGTTTCTCCATAGAACTTTAACCGAAGCTACATCTTTAGTTCTTAATCTCCGAACTTGTTTATCTAGAATAGCAATGGGAACTTCTTCGTAGGACAATTGCTCAGTAACTTGGACATCATCTACGGGTACAAATCTGGAAGGATATCCAATACACTTGTAAAGCATAGATACATGGAAAACTGGATGGACTGACTCCAAGTCAGAGGGTAGGTCTAACTCATAAGCTACCTGACCCACTTTGCGTAACACCTTGTAAGGCCCAATATATCGAGGGTTAAGCTTAACTTTTTTACCAAATCTCATTAAGCCCTTCATCGGTGACACCTTCAAGAATACCTAGTCATCAACTTGGAATTCCAGGTCTCGTCGGCGATAATCTGCATAAGACTTTTGACGACTTTGAGCAATTAATAATCGGTCCTGAATGAGTTTGACCTTCTACACCGCTTGTTGGATCAAATCTGGCCCTATTAATTTGGTCTCCCATCCTTCGAACCATCCAATTGGTGATCTATACTTTCGCCCATATAAAGCCTTATATGGTGCCATTTGAATACTGGAATGATAACTATTGTTATAAGCATACTCAATAAGCGATAAGTGATCATCCCAACTACGTCTGAAATCTAACACACATGCCCGTAGCATATCTTCGAGAGTCTGAATGGTACGCTCAGTCGGAATTTCCATAGCTTGCAACAATCCCCCAGACTTCTGATGCTCGATCTTAACCTGCTGACAGTTAGGACATTGAGCCACGAACTCTGCTATATCTTTCTTCATTCCATCCCACCAATGAATTAACTTAATATCATGATACATCTTCGTCGCTCTCAGATGAATAGAATAATGGGAACAAAGGTTTCCCCCAAAATCTGGTGACGTAACCTTGCAACATCAGGAACACATAATCTACCCCGATGTCTGAGAACTCCATCTGCAGAAATCTCAAATGATGACTTTTTCTTCTGAGGAAGTGTATCTCTATAATAAAGCAATATGGGATCCTTATATTGGCTCTCTTTTACCTCTACTACTAAAGACGAAATAGTTGAATTCTGGATAGTAACTCCCGTATTACCCGAGTCCATTAATCAAACTCCCAAAGTAGCTAACTGTTGAAGCTCACGAGCTAATTCCCTCTTCTCTAGTTGGACATCACATAAACTACCCATGGATCTACGGCTGAGAGCATCGACTACGACGTTCGCTTTCGCCGGATGATACAAAATGCTAGCATCATAATCTTTCAATAGCTCCAACCATCGCCTTTGCCGTAAGTTCAACTCCTTCTGCTTGAAAATATATTAGAGACTCTTATGGTCAGTATAAATATCAACATGAACGCCGTACAAATAATTTCTCCACATCTTCAATGCACGAATTACCGCAGCCAACTCTAGATCATGGGTTAGATAATTCTTCTCATGTTTCCGCAACTTTCTTGAAGCATAAGTAATAACCTTACCATGCTGCATCAATACACAACCTAGTCCAATACCTGAAGCATCACAATAAATAACATAGCCCTCCGATCCTTACCGAAAGTGTCGAAGCAGAGGCCGAAGTCAATACGTTCTTGGCTCACAGCTGAGTCAAAAGCATCTATCCATTAGAATTTAGATGATTTTTGAGTTAGTTTCATCAGTGGTGCAGAAATAGAAGAAAATCCTTCTACAAATCTTCTATAATAACTTTGCCCGACCCAGAAAACTATGAACTTCAGTAGTTGTTATAGGCCTTGGACAAGTCTTCACAACTTCAATCTTCTGGGTATCCACTCGAATACCATTAGCTGAAAAAATGTACCCCAGAAAAGTCATTGAATTCAACCAAAACTCACATTTAGTGAATTTCACATATAGCTTACGGGCCTGAAGAATTCTTAGGGCAGCACGTAAATGATATGCATGCTCTACCTCATATCGAGAATATACCAGGATATCATCGATAAACACGATCACAAAAGAATCCAAGAAAGGCTTGAATACACTATTCATCAAATCCATGAATACCGTCAGTGCATTAGTCAACTCGAACGACATTACTCGAAACTCAAAATGACCATATGTAGTTCTGAAGGCTGTCTTTGGAATGTCCTTCTCTCTAACTCTTACCTGGTGATACCCGAATCTTAAATCTATTTTAGAGAACCATCTGGCATACTGTAGCTGATCAAATAAATCATCAATTCTTGAAAGCGGATACTTGTTCTTTATCATCACCTTATTCAGATGTTTGAAAACAATATAATTCGCAAAGAGTGATTCTTCTTTCTTACAAATAACACGGGTGCTCCCCATGGCAACAAACTAGGCCTAATAAAGCCTTTCTCAAGCAAATCCTTTAGTTTCTCCTTCAACTCTTTTAATTTTTCAGGAGCCATTCTATGAGGAATATATATCGGCTTAGTACCGGCAGCACCTCGATGGCAAAATCAATCTCCCGTTATGGTGGAAGACCTGGAATTCCATCGGGAACACATCTGGAAACTCATTAACTACTGGAACAGATTGAAGAGTTGGCGACTTTGCTTTTGTATCTTGGATCTGGACTAAATGATAAATAGAACCTTTAGCAATCATCTTTCTTGCCTTGAGTAGGAAATAAACCTACCTCTCGGAGACGCTGTATTACCCTTCCACTTTAGAACTGGTTCTCCTGAAAATTGGAAACGAACCATTTTCTGTTACACCTCGAGGTTTTGTACATTGAGATTCGTCGTGTGTTAGTGGTTCTAGTGTTGGACCCCGGGGTTATCAAGGTTAAATGAGATTAGACATGTTTATCTTATAGTTATAGGGCGTTAAGTACATGTTTAGCAGGTATTGGAAGGATTAGGGCTCATTGAATCGACGAGAACACATTTTAACAAAAGTTGGGATTTACACACCGTATATATTATACGAACCGTACATTCCATGATTTCCACTGTATAATTGAATCAGTGGTTGGTGTTTTATGTTGGGGATTTAAGGTCCAAATGTACGGACCGTAAATTATTTACGATCTGTATATTGGACCGTATATCTGAGGCGGTGGCAGATTTTGTTTATGTTATATACTCGACACTTATTCATTTTAGCTCATTTCCCAAGTCCATGAAAGTTCTAGAATCTTCCTCTAAACATATCCAACCAAGCCAAAGTGAAATCAAGGATTGAAAGGTGAAAATCAAGCGATTCAAGTGTTAGGAGGCTCACTAGGGTTTGTATAGTCAAAGAATTCCTTTGGTGTTGAAGTTGGAGGTTCCACTCAAGTGGAATAATTTGATACAAAGCTTGCTCTTATGTGATTAAGGTAAGTTTTCACATCTATTGCGTGTTGTTGAGGATGTTTGATTGTTATACAACTTTATTGAGGAAAGAAAGAGAAAGAGGAAGTTCAAATATGAATTTGAGGATATTTTGAGTAGTAAACTAACTTGAGTTACATTTATTAGAATGCTTTGAGTATATGTTACACCTCACACTTTCAGAGCATAAGCATGCCACGTACTTCACCGAATTAATGGAGTATCGGAGACGTCCCATGAAGTTTTGGAAGGTACAAGCCATGGGAAGTAAGTAACAATGAAGTAAAGGATGAATTACGATCTTGTAAGTCGTAACCGGGAAGGACAATCTTGGGACCAAAGGACATGACCATTTTCGAGTATGATTAATGATAAATATAATGTATGGAGAGTTTCGGAAAATTCCGAGACCAAACAAATAGAAGAAAATAATTTTGTCAAAGATTTGGAAATAAAAGTTGGCATAATTTTGAAAAGAATTTTGGGTCAACTTTCGAGCATTATATCTCTAGGTATATTAGGAGTTTTAAGGTGTTTCAAAAGCCTAAAATGAAGTTTGTTGAGTCTAGTTTCCAACTCAATAAAACGCTCATCAATACGACATCAGAGTAGAGAATTATGGACATTACAAGTTATACTGACAGCGCAGAAACACGTGCTACAGTAACCGAAGACGCTAGGTCGGTCCAAACCGACTCTAGAGCTCTAGAAAAGGGGTTTTACCCTTATTTTTTTTTCATCCAACCCCTTTAAAACATTCCCTAAACCTCTAGAATATTTCCCCAACTTCCACCCATAAAATTTTGGCCCAAAACAAGTGGGAACAACCAAATCTTCCATCAAGAAAGTTAGAAACTAC